>NW_005244275.1:0-253 GCF_000412655.1 Myotis brandtii
AGAAATATAGAAACTGCTGACATTGACTATCCAATAGAAAACCCTAATAGGCAAATGGACCAACCTGGAGAACAAATGGTTGCTATGACATGCACTGACAACCAGGGGCAGACGCTCAACACAGGAGCATCTGTCCCCTGAGTGTCCTGAGTAGAGCATCTGCCCCTTGAGAGGGAGGTGACCGGTGGCTTTGGCAGCAGGGGCAGGGATAGCCATCAGGCGGCCCCAGGCCGCCAGCCAAGGCAGGTGCCAG
>NW_005244276.1:0-253 GCF_000412655.1 Myotis brandtii
AAGGATGCTAACAGCAGATGATTCTGAAGGTGGTGCAAGGGTATGTGACAGAGCTAAGGAGCAACACTTTCTGTCCCCCTGCTGGACCACGCTCGTGTGTAGGCACTGTTTTTCCTTAAAAAGATAAAAAATATTATACCTTTTCTACATGCCTCTTGAAGGGAGAATCTATGGAAATCTTTTATTATTTTAATGTCTGAGCCACCATCTTTTTTTAAATATGTCTATTCATATCAGAGAGGAAGGGAGAGGG
>NW_005244277.1:0-253 GCF_000412655.1 Myotis brandtii
CTCCCTCCTCGGGGCCAGTGGCCAACCTCCTATGCCCTGTTCCTCCCCCTGGCTGGCAGGCCTCAATCGGCTCGCCGCCCGCCTGCCGCAGTGGTGGCGTGGTGGCAAGTGAAGGAGGAGGGGTGTAGGTAGGAAACCACGTGGTGGCAGAGTGCCGATAATGGCAGTGATGGTGGCCAGCATTTG
The DNA here is from genome assembly GCF_000412655.1 of Myotis brandtii. Taxonomy (NCBI): domain Eukaryota; kingdom Metazoa; phylum Chordata; class Mammalia; order Chiroptera; family Vespertilionidae; genus Myotis; species Myotis brandtii. Next base: position 187 of record NW_005244277.1, read on the forward strand.
TTCCTTCCACGCCCGGCCCGGAAACCGTCGCCTCCTCTCTGGCCTGGCCCTGATCGGCCTGGCCCCA
>NW_005244278.1:0-253 GCF_000412655.1 Myotis brandtii
CATTCTGACAGGTATGAGGTGATATCTCATTGTGGTTCTAAAATTAAGAAACAAAATAGAAGCAGAGTCATAGATAGAGAACAAACTGACAGCTTTCAGAGGGGAGGTGGGTTGTAGTGCTGAAAAAGGTGGAGAAATTAAGCAAAAAATACACCAAAGCTCATAGACACAGAAAGCAGTGTGATGGTCACCAGAGGGAAAGGGGATGGGCAAAGGTATAAGAAGTTAAAGGGGGATAAGTAGTGATGGAAGG
>NW_005244279.1:0-253 GCF_000412655.1 Myotis brandtii
TACCACACTAATGTAAGATGTGAATAAAAGGGAAATGGGTCGAGGGTAATGGTGGCAAGGGGCTATATGTGAACTCTCTTCACTCTTTACATTCTATTCACTTTTTCTATAAACCTAAAACTTCTAAAAAAATAAATTCTATGTTTAAATTAATAAAGTCTATTAATTAAAAAGAAAACAACAAAACAAACAAAAACTTGACTCAGGGTGGAGGAGGATTTTAGTCCAAAGGAGGACACTTCAGGCTCTGCAC
>NW_005244280.1:0-253 GCF_000412655.1 Myotis brandtii
TTGTTTCATGCCAAGTTTGTAGGAAAATGGTTGAAACTAAAATCCTACTATTCATTGGATTGAACTGAAAATTTTCCCTAAATATAAATGCTTATTTAATGAAAATTAATTATATGCATATAAGCACATATTTTTATCATTTTTCCCTCTTGTGCCTTTTGGTTATTTTCTTGATTCATCTTCCAACCACTCCTGTACCAGACTGAACTAAGCTCTATTGATGTCACATTTGTAAGTTACAGAAACACAACAG
>NW_005244281.1:0-253 GCF_000412655.1 Myotis brandtii
GGGCCATGGAGTCTCCATTTCCTTGAGGACCCAGGAAATCACCCCCAAAGAAATCAGTGGAGAGCCGCTTACAAAAACCCCATCTTCTTTATTTTATTTTATGAAGCTGTTTGTATTTTTTTGTTTATTTTATTTTTATTTTTGATTTTCTTAAAGGGTGTTTTTTCATTGATTTTAGAGAGAGTGGGAGAGAGAGAGGGAGAGACAGAGAGAAAAATTGATGTGAGAGAGACACATCCATGGGTTGCCTCCT
>NW_005244282.1:0-253 GCF_000412655.1 Myotis brandtii
GGTGGATGCTCAACCACTGAGCCATGCCGGCCGGGCCTCAGTGCCCTTTAGATGGAGCTTCTGGCTCCATTTCGGCTCCATTTCGTTCTACAGGAGGACGTCTCAGCACAGTGCGGGGACAGTGTTCTTCGCTGTCCTTCGTCTTCTCCGGCCTGGACCCAGAGCCTGGGCCCTGCTCTGTGGAGTGAGTGGCACGTCTCCGGGGTCCTATGGCTTATGTTGGATGAAAGCTGGGTTCAAATTCCACCTCTGC
>NW_005244283.1:0-253 GCF_000412655.1 Myotis brandtii
AATAAAGGCCATATATGACAAACCCTCAGCTAATATATGCTCAAAGGTGAAAAAGTGAAAGCTCCCTCTAAGGAACAGGACAAGGAGGAACACTTTCCCCACTCTTATTCACCATAGTCTTGGAAATCCTAGCCCAAGCAATAAAGCAAGAGAAAAAATAAAAGGCATCCAAACTGAAAAAGAAGTTAAAGTGTCATTTTTTGTAGATGACATGATTTTATATAGAAAACCCTAAAGACGCCACCAAAAAAAA
>NW_005244284.1:0-253 GCF_000412655.1 Myotis brandtii
TTCTTCAACAAATTGCCTATTCATGTACTTTGCCATTTTAAAATTAGATTATTCATCTTTTTCTTATTAATGTAGTGGGCTCCTTATAAATTATGGACATAATGTTTCATATATTATGTTTCAAATATTTTTTTCCTTTCTTATTTTTTAACTTTGTTTATCAGTTGTTTAAAAAATTTTTTTGGCTGTGCAGAAGATTTAACTTTTATATATCTTTTTTTTTTTTTTAGCTTTTTGTATTATGCTTATAAAT
>NW_005244285.1:0-253 GCF_000412655.1 Myotis brandtii
TTTGCATATTAGGCTTTTATTATATAGGATTATTTGTATCATGATCAAATTTTGACAGGAGGTGGCCAGAGGGAACTTTATTTTGACTTGCAACTTTTATAAATTTTGCAAGGAAAATATATTTCTCCAGTTAGGAAACAATGGGGAAATTTAAGGTAAACTTAAAACCTCCATCACAACACCTCATTAATCCTCTGCCAGGCAGCTTAGGGTTTTTTTGCTTTTACACACACACACACACACACACACACAC
>NW_005244286.1:0-253 GCF_000412655.1 Myotis brandtii
AGAGCATGACTTTGTAGATTTACCCTTCTCTTACCATCAAAACCGCCAATGGTAACAATTATGTACTATTTAGAGATAGGCAACCATACTAACAAATTTCACAGTAGTTACTGCATCTATTCCACATCAAAACTTAATCAAATTTAAGTCACTTTGCTTAATAGGAGAAAAGAAACAAGAAGCAAAAGTTGATCAAACATACCAAAAATAAGCTTTTTTTCTTGGACACTCAGTTTTTCTTATTTGTTTGGTT
>NW_005244287.1:0-253 GCF_000412655.1 Myotis brandtii
GACTTAGGACTCTCAACTAAGATACAACACTGCCTCTTTGTCCAGACTATAATATTTCTTAACTCATTATATTCATAAGACCATGTAAATCATCTGGAGGGTGTTCATTTGAGACAATAAATAAGATAATTAAAATGAAATACTATCTGGGAATGAGTGGGCTGATAGATATGGGGAAATAAGGAGCACACAAAATACATATTCTCTTTACAGATAAATTTCAAATACTAGCATGTATGAACTTTAATACAAA
>NW_005244288.1:0-253 GCF_000412655.1 Myotis brandtii
CCCAGGCACCCAGCAAGAGGTGGCTGGCTGTGGTGTATCCTGAGACTTTTGCTGAGTGGCCTCAGTCGCAGCACTGGCACCGAGTTTGAATCTATTAATTTGGTGAACACCATTCATGTTTACATGGTGATTCACTGAGAACCTACCTCATGCAGCTCCTGTACCACCAGAGGCCCTTTCAGCAACCAAGCCTAACCAGCAACAGGCAAGTGGAAACTGATGTGAGAGTGCATTGGGGCTTTTGCTGATCTGC
>NW_005244289.1:0-253 GCF_000412655.1 Myotis brandtii
GGGTGTGTTTTTCTGTCCTGTCTTCTAATTCACTAACTCAGTCCTCTCCTTCTAGTCTACTATTGCGACCTTCCAATGTGATTTTTATTGTAACTATATCATTCTTTATTTCCTCTTGATTCTTACATACATTGTTGATTTTCTTATCTAGCTGGTTTAACAAGTATATAACCCCTACTCTGAATTCTTTTTCTAACATATTGCATGCCTCCCTTTAATTTAGTTCCTTTTCTAGCGACTCCTCCTTTTCTTT
>NW_005244290.1:0-253 GCF_000412655.1 Myotis brandtii
GGCAGATAAAGTAATAAGAAAACTTCATGAAATACCCCTGCTTTGGGCACTGGTACCAGATTGCATTATATGGTAAGATAATATAAAATAATATATTGAAGGGTTCATAGTCAAAGTATTTTCCCCCTAAATCAGAGGCTTTCATAGTATAGATTTGTCAGATAATAAATAATCCATTTTCTTCAAAGTAACTATATTTTTTGTCACCCAAATTTTGAAGAATGAAATCTATTACTTGGAATATCACTAATTC
>NW_005244291.1:0-253 GCF_000412655.1 Myotis brandtii
CAGAGTGCCCAGGCATTGGCTCACAAAACCAGGAGGGTGACGGGGCCTGTTCACAAAAGGAAACACCTGAAAGAAAGCACGTTTCCAGGTACAAGAAGAGCTCGACCTGGGACAGCCAGCCCTTTCGGGGTCTGTGGGCAGCCAGAAGACACGTCTTCCAGGCGGCTGGGTTTGGGTTTGTAATTCAGGAGAGAATGCGGCCTGGAGAGTTCCATTAGGGAGTTGTCACAGGGAACTATGATGAAAGACAGAG
>NW_005244292.1:0-253 GCF_000412655.1 Myotis brandtii
AAAATCATCCAAGTTGCCACCCCAACATATTGTGAACTTGTAAATGATGGTTGTTTTAAACCTTCTATCTATATGGAGCGTGTCTTTCTGGGGCCCAAAATCTCCATCTCCACTTTCCAGCTTCTCACCTCAACAGGGAAGCATGGCAATGTTCCCTCGCCGCTGCAGCAGGGCAGCTGTTTTCTAATGAACTCCCACGAGCAGATGTTGCAGTCACTTCCAAGGTAGGCAGCCAAGGGTTTCCTCTTGTCTC
>NW_005244293.1:0-253 GCF_000412655.1 Myotis brandtii
TAACTAACTAACTAACTAACTCAGGGCAGTTTTCAGGAAGGTAATGTGGCCAAAACACACAACTCAGTTTTGTTAACCAAATACTCATTTAAGCTTTGCATCAAAAACTCTAAACATTATCTTGCAAACTTATTAAAAATATAATTCCATCTCAAATGGCTTTAGAAATACCACCCAATACCACCCCACCACCAGGCTGTCTGCCTGCTCTCTATTTATGAGTCTGTCTCTATTTTACTTGGTAGTTCAGTTT
>NW_005244294.1:0-253 GCF_000412655.1 Myotis brandtii
TATCTATTTTTTAAATTTCAAACTTATGTCTTTAGTTTATCTGAAATTCATTTTTTCTGTGTGACACCATATGCATATAGAGATCCAATCTTGTATTTTCCCACATGGTAATCATTTTTCCTAGCACCAATCTATTCAATTCCTTTGCTTTTCCCCACATATGCAGAGCCACTTTTGCCATATATTAAGTTTCCATCTATTCATGGGTTAGATTTTAGATTTTTTTTAAAATATATTTTATTGATTTTTTTAC
>NW_005244295.1:0-253 GCF_000412655.1 Myotis brandtii
GATTCAAATGCTAATCTCTTCCAGAAACACCCTCATAGATACACTCAGAAATAATGTTTACTACCACAAGTATAAGAGGATGTGGTATAGCATAAAATTAAGTTTATTGAATGCAGTAAAATCCTATTTTGCCAAAATAGTATAACTGACAACCATAGACCCATGTTAGAAGAGCTGTGGTGAGACAAATTCTGTTCCTACTCTGCACAGCCTCCCTTTAGCTTCCTTTGCTAAATAAATCAATGTGTGTGTG
>NW_005244296.1:0-253 GCF_000412655.1 Myotis brandtii
GGTAAATAAGTAATGTGCTGCCAGCACCTGTCTTCCTTCAGACTTCGGGTTCGTTCGTTATCCTGCTCCCTCAGTTCTTTCAAGGGTTCAAGAAAAGTTGTGAATTTGTGTGTGTGTGTGTGTGTGTTTTCTAGTGTTTTCTTGCTCTACATTTGGAAGTGATGGTCTTTCCAGCTCTCTGGATCCCCATACAGAAGCTGGACTTAAAAGGCATTCTTTTAGAACATGCTATTAAATTTGTCAGTAATGTATA
>NW_005244297.1:0-253 GCF_000412655.1 Myotis brandtii
TTTTTTAAACTATCTCCTTGATATTGTGGAGCTAATAATCTGGAATAAAGAGGCGGTATGCCTGAAGATAAAAACATGAGGATAATGATTAACTGTCAAATATTATGAAGGAAACAAATGATTAGTGATAGAGAATGAGTGGATGCTGAGAGGGGACAGGCATTGGGCTCTACTTACAGAGGGCGGTCGGAGAAGCCCGTGTGGGCAGGTGAGCATGTACCAAGTAGCAGTCAGCCCAGTGAACAGTGAAGCA
>NW_005244298.1:0-253 GCF_000412655.1 Myotis brandtii
TATTTTAAATGAAGTTCAACTTAAGGAAAGACAGTTAATTAACTTAAAATAAAGTACCAACCCTCCCATATTCCTCAGAGCAATGCTTCCAGTTTTCAGTAAGCAGGATAACTCTGATGAGCCAAAAAATATCTGACCTTCAGAAAAATCGCACCATAATTATGATTTTCAAAACTTTACAAATTCGTTTCATTGTATTTCCAAGTTATCACAGGCAATTGGAGTTACTTCAAAATCAAATGGCCCAGCCAGT
>NW_005244299.1:0-253 GCF_000412655.1 Myotis brandtii
TACAGAGGACACTGAGGACCATAGAGTGGTGTGGTGTTACTCTAAAGTCAGAGTTGATAACAAAGCTGAGTCAGGAGCCATTTATTTCTCTTGGCCTCTATCCCTCTATGGTCTGTGTTGGAAATACATAAACTCTTCTGACAGAGGCTGGATAGCCAGATGCCAGATCCATGTGGGACTATAAAAGAGATTCCTACACAGGGCAAAAAAAGGTTGGACCATCTAATCTCCAAGGTGTGCATTCCATTTCCAT
>NW_005244300.1:0-253 GCF_000412655.1 Myotis brandtii
TAGAAAACTTGACTCAAACTAGCTTAAAATCAACGACCCAGTTCCATGTGAGAAGTCGAGGGAGAATCTGTCCCCAGGGGGCGCCTTTAGCTCCATCCTGTGCTGTCCATTTGCTCACCATGGACCTGAGTCCCCAGGCATCACAACGGACTCCTTCATGTGTTGCTTTTTCTAATAGACATCCTCTCACTTCTCATGGCCAAAAGCAGTGCACAGCCAATGGCGGGTTAACTGGGATGACCTTGCTTACTTT
>NW_005244301.1:0-253 GCF_000412655.1 Myotis brandtii
CACAAGCAACATCCTCCTCCAAGTGCCTCTTCTGAAAAGTAGGGCTTCTCCCCAGCACCCGGCAGGTGGGGATACATCCAAACAGCAATCTCCTTGAATTCTGTGCCTGCTGTGGTGTGGAGCATCGTGGGGGCCTCTCACCGGGACATCACTGCTGATCCAGACGAGTCAATACAGCTCCTGCTGAAAGCTGCTCTCACTGACCACACTTGATTCTGCTGAGACTTTGCTTACGTACAACAGGCGGACACTC
>NW_005244302.1:0-253 GCF_000412655.1 Myotis brandtii
CTCCCATACCAACTCTCACCAGGGAATGAACCTTTAACCTAGGAATGTGCCCTGTCTGGGAATAGAACCTGCAAACTTTTGGTGTATGGGAGGTTGCTCCAACCAACTGAGCCAACTGGTCAGGGCTGATCTTTATATATTTTTTATATTAACTCTTGTTACTGCTGTTGTTTTCAAATAACTTCTCCCATTTGGTTGGTTGCTTTTTTGATTGGCTGGTGATTTCTTTTGCTGTGCAGAAGCTTTTTAGTTT
>NW_005244303.1:0-253 GCF_000412655.1 Myotis brandtii
AGAAATCTCAGAAATAAAGACTTCATACATTGAAATCAAGCACCTTTCTGAGAAGATGATGAAATCTCTATTCATCCTACTCCCTCACACTGGGGACCCGAATCAGCCCTTTGTCCAGAGCCTGCCCGCTGTTACACTGCCCACCCATTAGTCGTTTAGTAGACGTCTAGTTTGTCAAGTTGACCAGGCTTGTGTTCAAGTGACCCTTGTTTAACTTAATAATGGCTCCAAAGTGCAAGAGTAGTGATGCTAG
>NW_005244304.1:0-253 GCF_000412655.1 Myotis brandtii
GGGGAAAGCACAGACACCGCTCAGCAGAGCCACGCGCCTCGCTGCCATCGGGAAGAGTCCCCAGCAATCCCGCTGTTCTTGCCAAGTGCCAGGCCGGTTTAGGGGTGGGGTGTGGGGTGGGGAGCGCGAGACATAGAAAACACACGAGGAAAGACCTGTCGTGATAGAAGGAGGCCTGAGTGGAACTGCCCAGATGGGGATCTAGAGAAATCAAAGGGGACTTCCTGGAGGAGGCAGGGTTTTACTGAGACTC
>NW_005244305.1:0-253 GCF_000412655.1 Myotis brandtii
GGAGCCAAGAGCATACAATGGAAAAAATCAGTTTTTTCAATGAATGACAGTGAGAAAGCTAGACTGCCACATGCAAAAGAAAACCCAAAAATAAAACAAAAAAACGAACAAACAAAACAAAAAAACAAACAAAACAGAACCTCTATTTTACAACTTATACAAAAATCAGCTCAAGATAGTTTAAACAGTTAAATGTAGACCTGAAACCATAAAACACCTAGAAGAAAGCATAAATAGCAAGCTCCTTGACATT
>NW_005244306.1:0-253 GCF_000412655.1 Myotis brandtii
TTGTTTCAAATCTGCCGCTGCCTGGGAAACCTTCACGCGGTTGAGCTCGGCCTCCAGCCGGAGCTGTTGAATCACTTTCTTCATAGCGGTGACGCTGGAAGAACCAGACATGATGAACGCAAGTGCTGGGCAGATTGGTGGGTAGCGGGTCGCGGGTCCGCGGGGGCCAGTCGGCGGGGCCAAAACTAGAATTCTTTATAAATTAAAATTTTGGTGGTTAATAAAACTATTTAGTTTCCAAGTGTACAATTTT
>NW_005244307.1:0-253 GCF_000412655.1 Myotis brandtii
GGACTGACTGGCAGAGTCCACCCCTAGGGAAATGATGTTTTGGAAGGGCATGGGCCCGGGATTCATACTCAGCCCAACAACCAAAAGTACATATGTACATATACACACATGAACATGCGCAGGTACACATACATGCACACATGAGTATTGGAACAGGATACACACATGTACACATGCCATCACAATGTATACACAGACAAGGAAAGGACTGGAACAGTGAGCACCCTGCCAGTGCGGGTGTGCCCCTGTGGGA
>NW_005244308.1:0-253 GCF_000412655.1 Myotis brandtii
GAATCTAGGACAAATGTGAAGGAAGCAATGGCCTTCACGGCTTTTAGATAATAATGATAATCCCCTCGTTTAACATGATGAGATAAATGCGGCACGGTGTAATAGAGAAATGTGTATGATTCTGTATGTAAAAAAAATCCACTGAATGAGAAAGATGAGATCATTATTGATTATAACTCATCGGTTAGGGCTGAGACTATGGTATCTACCTAGTTCTTTATTCCTTTAAACCTAAGGAATGTATAGCCTAAGT
>NW_005244309.1:0-253 GCF_000412655.1 Myotis brandtii
AGAAAATCTTGCATTGTCCCTCAGGCCTCAACTTCTACGCATACAATTTAGAATTACCAGTATCTGGTCTCAGAGTTTCTTTGTGAATTCTATGTAATGACAGATATGGAAATATTTTAAAAAACATTAAGTTACTTTTTTAACAATGAGATTTACAAAATTTCAAGTAAAACATTATCTGCCAAGAATGTTTCTTTATTTTAAGAATTTGTTTTTTATTTGATTTAGTGAAGTTGTTGTAGGTTTCTTATAT
>NW_005244310.1:0-253 GCF_000412655.1 Myotis brandtii
ATACTCAGATGGGGGGCAGGGAAGCGAGAGCACCCCGCGATTCCTGGGGGACCTAATGCTTGATTCCAACACTTGTCTGTTGGGTGGAGAAGGGCTCTCTGGCCGAAGGCAGATCAGACCTCCTGGTACCGTGAAGGGCTTGGCGTGTCCCCAGTGTGCGGACAAAGACAGATGCGGTCGAGAAGGCTCACGAGACCGGGCCTGGCAGGAGTCCCCGGCTTCGGAGACGGGATGGCCAGGGCTGCGAGGGTGG
>NW_005244311.1:0-253 GCF_000412655.1 Myotis brandtii
GCCCCGCCCCGCGCCCTCCCAGCGTCCCGACCCCCGTCTCCCGCCGCAAACACGTCATTTCGAGCGCGCAGGGCCACCAAGCTGCATTCACAGATAGACATCACGAATCAGGATCATCCGGCGAGCGGTTCCTGGACTGAGCCGAGAGCTCCAGTGATTTGCCTGGCCTGCCACCGAGTCATTTAAGAAGTGAAATATGCCAGCGGGGCCGGGTGCCCGCACCTGGGAGCCTGCCCCCTCTGGGGTGGCGTGG
>NW_005244312.1:0-253 GCF_000412655.1 Myotis brandtii
GGAATGGATGATCAGATACCTGTGAGCTTACTTTGCACAGGACCCATTTTTCCCTCCACACTGGACCAAACTGAAAGTTTCTTCTCCACCTGATCAGTTAGTTCATCAGCCACCTGAGATGGGAATAATTAGATGTATCTTAGGTGTCCACTCGTCTCAAACAAATCCAAAGTCATCTTCAGGTAAGACTTTCCCAGGAGTTACACAGTTGCACAGCCCATGCTGGGTTGTGGGGTGGTCTTAGCTGTCAGCT
>NW_005244313.1:0-253 GCF_000412655.1 Myotis brandtii
GTTCATAGGTGGACGCTCAACCACTGAGCCATGCCGGTCGGATCCAAGCACTGTTTAAATACAGCATGAACTCAGGACTCTTCACCAAAAGCCTATTATGTAGGTTGTATTATGATCTCTGTTTTGCAGATGAGATATGTCTCAGGGACAAAGAAGTCACAACTAGTAAGGGTAGAACTGATTCAAACTTAGGCAAGTTCATGCTTTTTGTCTGCAGGCTGTTTTTTAATATCCAGAAATACAAGAAGGGTAG
>NW_005244314.1:0-253 GCF_000412655.1 Myotis brandtii
GGGGGCAGCCAAGGAGCTGGTCCAGACAGCGGGCATCCTGTGCCCCTGAAGGTCCCGTGTGTGGAGAGGACGCAGGGCTCCCGTTGCTCCATGTGCTGGTCCGTTCATGCCGTGGGCCCGGCCAGCGCAGGTCCTTAAGTGCTGGGAGAACCGCACTCAGCACGGCTGGTGCTGCCTGCCCCGAGGGTCCCTGCTCTTTTGGGGTCTGCACTTGCTCTGCTCTTGGCCCCTCACTGCGTGTGGGGGTGCAGGG
>NW_005244315.1:0-253 GCF_000412655.1 Myotis brandtii
TTCCTGTCAGGGCTTGATAGCCAGTCCTTTGCTGATCGGAGTTGCCTCATCTTTGCCTTTGTAGCAGCAAACACAGAGAACTTGATCTTCCTTATCTTTGCTCCAGCAGCGCTCAGCAAAATGTTTTCTGTGCCAGAAGTGCCCAGATTATTGCAGTGAGGAGTTCGGTCTCTGCTCCATGCTTGGGCTGGAACCTTTGACCAGTCATTTAATTTCCCTGACCTGTTTCCTTACCTCCAAAGCAGGGGTAGAC
>NW_005244316.1:0-253 GCF_000412655.1 Myotis brandtii
ACTTCCCCATCCACCCACCACCACCCACCCAACTCATCTGCTCTACCAGCCACCAGCCACCGCCCACCCATTGCTGTCCACTGCCTGTCAGCTACTTACCCATCTTCATTCCCTCAGCCCCTCACTCAGCCGTCACCCAGGCACCGCCCACTCCACACATCCAACCGCCCATTCCCCACCCAGTTAGTCACCCAGTCCCATGAATTTACCCACCACCCCACACATCCTTCTACCACCTCCAACCCATCCACCA
>NW_005244317.1:0-253 GCF_000412655.1 Myotis brandtii
TCCTTGGTTTAGGGAAGATGGGATTTACTAGATGGCTGCAGCTGCTGTTTAAATCTGGTCTCAGTTTCCCTATTCTGCTTGCCCTAGCTTACTGGCCTGTCTCAAAATCATGTCAAGTTCCAGAGGAAGGCGCTGTTATCATAGATGACAGCTCCATGTGTGTTATTGCTCCAGAAGACCTTCCAGTGGACAACAGATAAGGAAGACAGTGAAAATGATGACCCTGACCAGTGTAGGCCTAGGCTAGTGTGTT
>NW_005244318.1:0-253 GCF_000412655.1 Myotis brandtii
CCTCATCACAGGGGATGCTAGAAAATATTGGTGAGCACATGGGATGTTTGATGAGCATTAATGATCTCTTCCAGAAGAGGTAAATGAGTATGACCAAGATAATAAGAGGAGCACACACCGGATACTCTATGACAACTCAGGCCATTTAGGAAACTCATTGTTGACTCCAGATAATATATGGGGTTACCAGTTGAATGTCTCCAAACTGGCAAAGGGACAGTTATTTCTCAATGTATAGCCTGCATTTTACTTT
>NW_005244319.1:0-253 GCF_000412655.1 Myotis brandtii
ATCCTGGCCTTCTAGGTTGGCCACATCTGAGATGAAGTGACTCATTCTCCAACTGTTGCCCATTGAACATGACATTTTCCAGAAATTACAGAATTGTTTAAAATTGTTTATTATGTCCAATTGGAAATGTTCTCTCTCTCTCTCTCTCGCCCCCCACCCCCCCTCTCTCTTCCTTTTCTAAAGCGCTTCCTTCGAATGTGATAAAAATGTCAAAGAAGAAAAAATATGGTTACCAATCATTGAGCCCTTACCA
>NW_005244320.1:0-253 GCF_000412655.1 Myotis brandtii
GTGTTGTCGGAATCTTAACTCTCTAGTGAGTGAGTGTAAGGTGCAAAGTTTGGTTCAAACAGTTCCAATGGCTATGCCAGGAGAAAAGGTGAAACACTAAAGACTGGATTAAACCATTGAGGGCAGGATTTATATTCATCTCATTATCCTTAAACAATCTTTGCTCTCTGTTGGGACTGAATAAAAGTTAGGGGCTTTATACATACAGTACCAGCCTTGAAAGGGGTGAAGATAAATTTTCGGTGTGTGGTAT
>NW_005244321.1:0-253 GCF_000412655.1 Myotis brandtii
ACCAACGCCTGGTGCTGGCTCGACTTCCTCATCGTGGGCGTGAGTCCGCCCCCGGCCCCGGCCCCGCCCCGCAGCCAGACCCAGAGGCCGTCCTTGTGGCCATGGACCTTAGGAAGCCCCAGCCCGAGGGGCAGCAGCTGCCCAAGGTCACAGAGCGCGTCAGACCCCTGGTTAGCCGTCCTCCCCTCGCAGAGACTGGTCTCAGGCTCCTCGGACACAGCTGGCCAGGAAGGGGACTAACAGGCTGGGGGGA
>NW_005244322.1:0-253 GCF_000412655.1 Myotis brandtii
CCTACTAACCCAGAGAACTGTATATTGTAGTTTTCCCATTTTTCTAATACTCTCTACACTCTAACTTTACTCCATAAGGAAATATAATTGAAATAACAAGTAGGCTTATTATAACAGAAGCCTATTTTAACAGAAGTCTATTCCTACAAACTCACAATAGACAAAGACTAAATGATAGTCATATAAAGAGTCGGTGTAGTTTGTAAAAATAAGTTACATATGTTGAGATGAAAGACTAAATAAAATCCTATTG
>NW_005244323.1:0-253 GCF_000412655.1 Myotis brandtii
TCTGGAGGGCCTGTGTGGGCATCCTTTACCCACTGGGCGGGCCCCACAACACCCCCTTTTTAAATACCAAGAGGTGACCTGAGTGTGCCCCAGGGAGGTAACTGTAGACCTCCACCCGCAGCCCTGAGTGAGGGGGGGCCTGGGGGGTGAGCAGCACCCACAGCCCTGAGCAAGGGGGACCTGGGGGGGGGGGGAGCAGCACCCACAGCCCTGATTAAGGGGGGGCAGGGAGCAGCACTCTGAATGGGGCTCC
>NW_005244324.1:0-253 GCF_000412655.1 Myotis brandtii
GAGAATATTTATTTAGAAAGGCACAGAGGAAGAAGAAATGAGGTCAAGAAACAAGTTATAGAGCCAAGAGAAGGGTCTTTAAAGCTTAGGAAAAAAGGTAAAGTTAACCTGCCTGGTGGGAAGAAGAAGGGGAAGGGAAAACTGTGGGTGTTCTACCCGCACACAGACCCCTGGGAGGGAGAGCACTGGGTCTTTTTGTTCGAAGGGCTTTTAATGGTAGAACTTTTAGGAGAGGCCCTAGGGGAGGATCTCA
>NW_005244325.1:0-253 GCF_000412655.1 Myotis brandtii
CCATTTGCATATTACCTCTTTATTATATAGGCTGTGCACTCTTATCTCCACCCTAGACCTTCTGAGTCAGGAGCCCGGGGATTTGGATTCTGAATCTTAACAAGTTCCCAGGAGCACGTTAACACTCGAAAACCATGCCTTCGTGTGAATGGGGTTATCAAACCCTTTCCCTCAGGCCCGTTCCAGGGGGGGAAGGCTATTATCCTATCCTGTGTGTCCACGCTCTGGGGCCCACGCCGTCTCTGCTCTCCAG
>NW_005244326.1:0-253 GCF_000412655.1 Myotis brandtii
TTCTATTTCTTCAATATTCTTAAGAATGTTATATCATGATGTGTGTGTTTCAATCAATGTTCATAGCAAGAGGACTCTTCTATGTGCTTATGATTTAGCTTATATCTCTATTCTCAAGTCTCGTTGTAATATTTGCTGAAATATTTTATCCTTTTCTGCCTTATTAGAGGTTATAGGTCCTGAAAGAGTGAGGGGGGTATGCCTCTGTGCTAAATGCACACTTGGTGGGATTTAATAAACTGTCAAGTAAAAA
>NW_005244327.1:0-253 GCF_000412655.1 Myotis brandtii
CTCTGTGAAGGAGGATTCATGTAACTATATCTCTAATTAATTCTCTCAGATGCTCTGAGGCCCCGACTAATATTGCTGAAAGACCTTTAAGAGCCACAAAGCCCTGAGTTATTGTGATTCGAGAGACTGTGCAAGAGGGTCAAGAAGGAGAGCGGAGGGCATGTTTGTCTGTCTCGGTCTATGTGGGCAGGATGTTCATTCAATACTCAACAGACGTTTGTTAGTGTGGGCTCAGCTGTGTCCACATTAGGTG
>NW_005244328.1:0-253 GCF_000412655.1 Myotis brandtii
CAGGAAGCCTGGAGGAGTTCCCTGGGGTTTGGGGACTAAAAGGGCACTAGCCAGTGTGACATGGGCCTGGATGGAGTCGGTGAAGGTTCCTCGGGTGGGAAAAGGCGCCAGGCGTGTGGCGGGGGAGGGAGGAGCTGGGGAGAGGCAGGTACTGCATGGCCAGGGACACACAGATGCAGAAGCAGAGCGGGGAGCCGACCTCGATGAAGAAGAGCCCAGCGTTGGAAGTGGGGTGGCCGCTGATGTAAACCCC
>NW_005244329.1:0-253 GCF_000412655.1 Myotis brandtii
TTGCTGGAATGAAATCTGATAGATTCTTCTTGAACATCTCTGGTGATGTCATCAGGTAGCTGGTTCACCAGTAAAAAACAAAAAGAATAGCAATTGATCAAATTGATCACACAGGCTCTTTAAATCTGCGTTGCTGGAATCTTACAAGAAATCTTTAAATTGAGTTTTAATCGACCCCTCAGGGCAAAGAAACCAAGCCACTGTTGCTATCAGGCATTGCCTGCAATACCTATAGGTTTGGGCAAATTCCTCA
>NW_005244330.1:0-253 GCF_000412655.1 Myotis brandtii
GGCCAACGATTTTTCCATCGCACCTTGTCTTTGCGGTCACAGAGCCAGGGATCTAGCAAACAGCCTAAATCGCTCTCTCAAATATCCCGCCGCAGAGCGGGGGCTGGGAACTGCTAGCTCTCAGCTGTGGGTGTGCCCCGGGATGGGACCTGCGTGGTGCCCGCATGCAGAGGGTGTGCCATGAGCGCTTCCGGCCCCGAGCTGAGCCCCGTGTGCTCTTGGACCCCATCCCAGACCCACTTCCTCATGGCCC
>NW_005244331.1:0-253 GCF_000412655.1 Myotis brandtii
CAAGTGTAAAATCATACCTTTCTGAGGGGAAAGAGTTAGGGTGGGAATTTAGTTCTGAATATAGATAAAGAGGTTCATATGTGGCTATGAATTATGGCATACATCCTAATAATTAGCACGTGATTGACTAAAGAAGTAATAATGTCACAAGGATATGTGGTGAATACTAGGCTTCTATAGCTGTATAACATGCGCACCACAAACCAAGGGAAGTTGGGTTTTTAGAAACTGCAAGATAAATAGTAAAAGAGTA
>NW_005244332.1:0-253 GCF_000412655.1 Myotis brandtii
TTTCCTTACTTTTTAATATAGAGACTGGCTTTAAGCATCTAATCTTTTTTAAAAAAATTAATTAGTTCAACTATTCCCGCCAAAATTTTGATAACCTTAATGAAATATTAATTATGCTTAGAGCAACCCAGTAAAACCTGGAAAATATTAAAACCAATCTTAATGACACTTTTGACTATCATCCTTGTGAATATTTTCTACTCACCTCCTTCAACTGTATTATCAACTCTAAATATGTTAAATTTTTTGAAAG
>NW_005244333.1:0-253 GCF_000412655.1 Myotis brandtii
CCCACCAACCCAACCCAACTTCTTGAGTTCAAATCCTGGCCCTTCCAGGTACTGTCTTGGGTAAGTTATTTATACTCTTTGGGCTTCAGTTTCCTCATCTATAAAATGGGGAATGTATTCAGGAAGTTAGTATGAGGGTTGAATCAGTCAATAGTTATAAAGCACTAACCCAGTGCCTGGTACATAATGAGTCTATGCGCATGTTTGATGAATAAATAAAGCCTCTCCTAGCCCCCTACAACCTTGAGCAGCA
>NW_005244334.1:0-253 GCF_000412655.1 Myotis brandtii
TGACCTCTCTGTTGATAATGAAAGCTAGAAAATTTGGAAAAGTATTTTCCACATTCAGAGGACAGAAAACACTGACTTCCAAGATGGACATCTTTTTCCTGAAGAAATGTGTGGGTGCAACTAATGTCTCTCTGATGTTCTTTTCTACTGTAATAATTTTTTCTCCTTTTAAAAGGCATCCCACATGTTGAAATTGCGGTTGGACTGTCCCTGGTGTGAGTAGCCTTTAGGTGGAGATGTCCTGACCCCGTAA
>NW_005244335.1:0-253 GCF_000412655.1 Myotis brandtii
CTCCAGTGCATTAATTTTCATGCACTGGGCCTCTAGTTATAGATAATACAGAGAAGGAAATAGGGTAGAGAAGTTAAATAACTTGCTCTATTTTCTCCCTTTCTAAGGCTAAATATTTCATCATGTGTATGTCTCAAATGTGTGTGCAGCCACATTTTTAATTGTCAGGCAGATAATGACAACTGAGGATTTGCCTTAAATTATTAAGTCTCTTTGTTCAACCAAACATGTTAATCATATATATTTTTTTCAA
>NW_005244336.1:0-253 GCF_000412655.1 Myotis brandtii
CTGAGTCCCTGGTACCTAGCATGGAACCTGGCCCTAGGAGACACTCAAAGACATTTGTACAATGCAGTAATGAATTTGCTGGTTGCCTGATAACCTGCCAGTTGTCCGTTAGCCCTTTACGGAACCATAGACTAGGCCGTGACTCTCCCATCTCTGGGGCTGTGTGCTGCTGACAGTTCAAGTTTGCACCAGCCTGAGTTGCTCCACATTTCTCTTTGACCAGGGAAGAGTAGAGGGGCATCAGATATTTCAT
>NW_005244337.1:0-253 GCF_000412655.1 Myotis brandtii
GTGTTACTAAGTCCTGGCTAGTGATTCAGCTGAGCTACTAGGAATTGTAGGGAAAATTTCCTTGGGTAAATATATAAGGGTAGTGACCTCCAATTTATAATCCTTGTCAGGGAAAAAATTTGAGGAATTGCCCACAATATAAAACTATTTACTTATTTATAAATTACACGTATGTGCTACTCTAGTTTTACAGTATAAACATTATAATCATACACAAAAAGACATTGAATTAGTCTACTAGAAAATGTTGCCT
>NW_005244338.1:0-253 GCF_000412655.1 Myotis brandtii
AACACAGGGTTGCACAATTCACTCTGATCTGCTCAGTAATGCCAGCCCACCAAGGCAACTACTAGCAATGCGTGGCCGTGGACTAAAGAAGCTACAAAATTTACTGTATTCTTTTTTAATTTTACATAATAATTACGTATCACTTTTGTCCATCAGATAGTAAAGGTTATAAAAAAACAAACAAACAAACAACCTTGAGCCCTGGCTGTTTTGGCTCAGTGTTTAGACCAGGGGTCCTCAAACTACGGCCCGC
>NW_005244339.1:0-253 GCF_000412655.1 Myotis brandtii
AGGCACCGCTCCTTCTGCCTGTCCATCTCCCGATGTATAGGGGACTGTCATTCTCACCTCCAGATCCCACCCCATGCTGGCAGAGCCCCGATTCTGAGTCAAAGCCTCCTCCTACCTTCCCCAAGCTCCGCCTTTCCCAAAACAAACCCGATTCCCAAATGGCTTAGCTAATCCCCTAAATGGCAGTGAATGATGAAATCCCAGCATTTCTGTTCTTTCGAGGTTGGTTGTGCCACATCCCTGGGGACAATAG
>NW_005244340.1:0-253 GCF_000412655.1 Myotis brandtii
CTTTTTTTTTTTTTTAAATCATGAAACATAACATAGTACGGAAAGTATACAAAATATGTATGTACCCCCCCAAAAAATATATTTATGTCTAGTTAACCAAATGGCTCTACAGCTAACCCCTGATTAACCTTCATGATGTCAGGAAAAGCACCTTCTCCCTACCATGCACTGGTGCCCCTCCCCATCCAGAACTGACGACCACCCTCCTGCCTTTGATGGCGCTTCTCTGTGTCATTTTTCTGCTTGTGTCTGT
>NW_005244341.1:0-253 GCF_000412655.1 Myotis brandtii
AGCTGAGTATCTCCTCACTCTACTGGCACCACAGATCTGGAGAGCTAGTTGTTTGCTAGACTTAAATAAAAGACAAAATATGTAAAAAACAAAAGAGCAGGAGATTTTCAATACTAAAAATACCAAGGAAAAAATCTAATTGAATAAAGATAAATTAAGACAAAACATATGTATCTGTGCACATATATGTATATATATAGTATTATATCCTGGGGGTCCAGGAGTCCTCAAACTACGGCCCGCGGGCCACATG
>NW_005244342.1:0-253 GCF_000412655.1 Myotis brandtii
TACAGATAAAAATTATGTACATTTCATTTTAGAATTGCGTATAAAATGTTTAGACTTTCATACTTGTAAAATTGGCATATTGGTGGAATCAGTTTTAATCAAAAGGCAAATGGAAGTATCAGATTGAAATCTTTGATGGGGCAAAAAGTGAGAAAAACCGGAGCTGCTGACAGTGTTTCTGAGGGCCGCTGTTGGGGGTGCAGGCAGGGTGGTACCCAGGTTGAACGGGAGAGAAAGGAGCATACGCCACCAA
>NW_005244343.1:0-253 GCF_000412655.1 Myotis brandtii
ATTTTCAATTCCTTTGGGTATATATCCAGGAGTACAATTGCTGGGTCACAGAGCAATTCTATATTTTACTTTTGAGAAACTGCCAAACTGGTTTTCATCGTGGCTGCACCATTTTACATTCTTACCAGCAGTGGATGATGGTTCCGATTTCTCACACACCTGCCAACACTTACTGTTTTCTGCTTGCGTTTTTTTTTTAAATTATCGTCATGCTAATGGGTGTGAAGTGGTATCTCATTGTGATTTTAATTTG
>NW_005244344.1:0-253 GCF_000412655.1 Myotis brandtii
AACAACTTATTGGTGACCTTCTGACTGCTTCTGCTGCCGTGACCTTCACGTTTATCTTCTGTGAGCACCTGGTTCAGCATTCAAGGTGATTGTTCTCCTCCATTGTACCGCATGGCCCGTCACATCTAATGTAGACATGGGAACTTAACTCTTCTTTTTTTGGAGATGACCAGCTTTCCCAAAATGTGGGTTGAAAACCCAAGGGTGTTTTGATGTGAACAAACACAGGTATTTGTATATCAGGCTTGCAGAT
>NW_005244345.1:0-253 GCF_000412655.1 Myotis brandtii
GGGCAAAATCACTGGTAACCTTACCTGCAAGAGACAATTACTATGGACATGTTGTTTAGCTTTGTAATATACAAACACAGTTTTTGTACATAATTAAAGACCATATTAATTAGGATTTTTTTAATTGCAAGTGCAGAAAACAAAGCTCATGGTAGGTTAATAAGTGGGGATTATTGGTTCTGAAACTGAAAATGTCTGGAGGTAGTGGGCTTCAGACTGATTTATCAGGGCTCTGGATCCATTGCTTAATTCT
>NW_005244346.1:0-253 GCF_000412655.1 Myotis brandtii
GGGGAGGAGTGTGGCGATGGGGTCCCAGAGACTAATGCCCTGCGGAGCACCCCAAATTGGAGGATGATTGTAGAAGGCCCTGTCCTTGCGCCATGGGGACTACTCCTGGGAGGGCACATGAGACGGATGGTGAAGACCAGCGCTCAGCAGACACAGCATGAAGAGGCAGTGGTGAAGTTGGTAACCACCAAGGTGCAATGAATCGCTTCCTACTCTAGTTTCCTGGTCTCGCTCAGTCCAGAATTCTTGAATT
>NW_005244347.1:0-253 GCF_000412655.1 Myotis brandtii
CGCATCATAGCGACTGGTTAAATGGTCGAACGGTTGGAGAGACAATTAGCATATTAGGCTTTAATTATATAGACTAGAGGCCTGGTGCAGGGGGATTGTATACTGATTAGGGGCATGGCCTGCAGGGATCAGTCTGCTGTGGAAGCGCCGCTCATCCTGGTCAGCCTAGCGGCGCTCCCACTGTGGGAGCGCACTGACCATCAGGCAGCAGTTCCTACGTTGAGTGTCTGCCCCCTGGTGGTCAATGCGTGTC
>NW_005244348.1:0-253 GCF_000412655.1 Myotis brandtii
AGAACCACACCTACACCTACTGGGTCAGGTGCAGCGGGGACGGTTGCAAAGATGACACCCAAAACACGACAGACGTCACTTACACGGTGACAGGACTCAAATCCGCGACCCGCTATAAGTTTTCCGTGTGGGTGGAGGAAGGTGGAGCCAACAGCTCTGAGGTGACCCTCAATGCCAGCACAGGTGAGAGCAGCCCCTGCTTAATCTGTTATGGTTCGTTGTTTGTGTGTGTGTGTGTGTGTGTGTGTGTGTG
>NW_005244349.1:0-253 GCF_000412655.1 Myotis brandtii
GGCCCTGTGTCGGCACATTGACATAAAACAAGCAGGGAAACGCAATGAACAGAAGCCTCGAGGCCGTGCTGAATGGCAGAGCCTGTCACAGGAGACACATCTGTGCGATTGATTCTGCATACAGGAGGCCCCGGAGGACTCACGTGCGTAGAGATAGGACAGTGCCACCCCCCTTCGCAGATGCCCACAGGTAGCCTGCAGGTAACCCAGTAAGGAAGGAGGGTGGAGGGGGGCAGCTAAGACAGCGCCATTT
>NW_005244350.1:0-253 GCF_000412655.1 Myotis brandtii
TCAGCCTCTGAGCCTCTATCACTGCTCTCCTACACTAGAAAACTGGAAGTCATCTTGAATGCCTCCCTTTAGCTCACCCAATTGCTCATAAAACCTTCCTCCACTGAGACCTCCTTCCCACACACCTCCTTCAGCCCTGCCTCATCTATGACTTTTATCCGGATTCTCTGCCTCTTGATTCTCACCAGGAGAATCCATTCCTCACAGGATACCCAAGTGACTTTCCCAAAGAGAAATGTGATCCTCATTTTCC
>NW_005244351.1:0-253 GCF_000412655.1 Myotis brandtii
TTTTATTCATTTTAAGGAATCATCCTTTTCCATTATGCTTTCTAATCGCATTGAAATTACAAAGAGATATTATATGTGAAATCAGACTCTTTAGTATATGTATATTTTTGGTACTAGGTCTTTGAAATCTGGTGTGTATATTACGTCTCATCTCAGTTTGGACTAGCCACATTTCAAGTGTTCTATAGCCACATGTGGCCTGGCATTACCTTGTTGGCTAGCTCAGGTCTAGACAGTAGCAGGATGGTGTTGG
>NW_005244352.1:0-253 GCF_000412655.1 Myotis brandtii
GGGCGGAACCAAATACTTTTAAAGAGCTACATGGACTTCATGGAATTTCCTTTAAATAATCCCCCGGGATCATCAAAAATAGGTCCCGACTGCCCTCGTTGGTCCTGCAGAGTCCTAGGTCGTGTGCCCCTTCTAACTTGAGCACCAAGCCGGGCAGCTGTGGGCTCAGGGCAGGGGTGTCTGGCAGAGCAGCTGTGGCTGCCAGGCCTCTGCCGGGTTAGAATAGTAAACAGCTGTTTCTCAGAAACAGAGA
>NW_005244353.1:0-253 GCF_000412655.1 Myotis brandtii
AGCTATAAGACCAGAAAGAAAGACACCACAGTGCCAACCAGTTTTCGCTGCCCCTGGAAAGCCAAGGGTGATTTTCTTTTCTTTCTGCTTTTTTTTGTGTGTTTTGAAAATTTCACAAGGATATATATTGCTTTTATAAACAGAAAAGTAAAATAGACTTTTTCTTTTTAAATTTTATAATAAGTCAACTGCAGTTCTTAAATTTTATTTTATTACTTTTTAGAGAGTGGAAGGAAGGGGGAGAGACAGAGAG
>NW_005244354.1:0-253 GCF_000412655.1 Myotis brandtii
TGAGGAGGCTGACAGCAAGGGCTTCTGGGCAAGTGAACACAATGACACTGAAAGGAAGATGACAGGGATTCTCGCTAGGAAGCAGCTGAAAGTGAAATCGATGAGAAACATAAGCTAAAAATAGACAAATAAATATAAAAGGACCCCATTTACCGGGTTAAAATATCGATTTCCCGTTTATACCTTCTCCCACATGTCCAATTGTCAAATAATCCTAAAATAAAGAAATGGCTTCTGGGCTAACATCAAATCC
>NW_005244355.1:0-253 GCF_000412655.1 Myotis brandtii
CTTGGAAAAGAAGGGACACCTGGCAGCTTCCAGCCTCTAGAGAAGGCCAGGCCTTGCCCTCCGGGCCCGGGGTGCTATGTGTTTCTTGCCGGCCCGCTAACATGCATAGTCACCAGGAATCTTCTCTCTGGTGCCTAAACCAACTTCTATGAGAGCCTCGGGGATAACTTAGCCGGGACTCTCCCTTCCCTTGGAGGGGCGGCTGCCCTCTCTCCTAGGCCTCCTAGAGGACAAAGGGTGTTGGACATGTGAA
>NW_005244356.1:0-253 GCF_000412655.1 Myotis brandtii
TGCCCTTGACTGGAATCGAACCTGCAACCTTTCAGTCCTTGGGCCAACGCTCTAACCACTGAATTAAGCCAGCTAGGGTTCAGCTCGACTTTATTTTCTAAGTATTACTTCTGCTTGTTGAGTTGAGCCTTTCATCTTCGTAGTTCCATCCTCACCACTTTCCTGAAACTGCTCTTACCAAGGTGACGGGGTGGTTTCATGCTGCTAAATCCAGCGGTCAATGCTTAGTCATGTCTCTCAACACAGTGAATCA
>NW_005244357.1:0-253 GCF_000412655.1 Myotis brandtii
CTAGAGACTAGTTTACCAATTGTGGTTCAATTTTTTTTTTCCTCAGTGAAGAGAAAGGAAGCAGACCACCTATTGTTTTAATAATCAGGTTCAATCACACTGTAAGTGTTCCTGAAAAAGCTAACAGTGGAATGCCTTCAGGAATTAAAATCCTTCTCTGTGGATTAAAGATTTAGAAACATGATGATTTTATTATAATTCCCATTAAATTTGGGGAACATATGTTTTCTTATTAGGAGAATGTTAACCACTT
>NW_005244358.1:0-253 GCF_000412655.1 Myotis brandtii
GTCCCATTAGTTTTTATGGTTTACACTGATTTTACTTACTTCTCTTTAGGGAGAAGGAGACCTTTTCCAAGAAGCTGATACAGTCAGTTCTGCTGAAACACTTGTTTTGAAAATGCAGATCTATTCCAACATGATTGATACATGATGAAACAATTTGAGCATAATGCAAATTTTGTGTTTGCTTACGTATGATTTTGCCCTTGTGAAACACGAGGTGAACACAGAAGACTTCCCCCAGCTAAACCCAGTCACA
>NW_005244359.1:0-253 GCF_000412655.1 Myotis brandtii
TGATCTCACTCATTTATGGATAATAGAAAAAGTATCTTTTGGAAAATTGTCAATGATGTAAGTTTCAAAATCAGTCCTTATTTAAGCATTCCTTGAGCACTGGAATTCATGCCTCTGCAGGCCAAGTAAATGAGTCCATTGCATTTGTGGTCTGGGGGATCAAGATTCTGTTCTGACCCTGTCTTTCCATATGAGATTGGAACTACATAGAGTTGCTTCTTGTCATTTGGGCAATATTTAATTGAGATGTCTT
>NW_005244360.1:0-253 GCF_000412655.1 Myotis brandtii
AAGTTTGTGCCCTTACACACATCTCCCCACTCCGTCTTTGTCATCTTGAAGGAGATTGGAAAGAGATTAGTAGGGATTAGAGAAGAGATGAGAACCAGCCTACTCTACCATGTTTGTGTGGATTTCCCCTTAACCAAGAAGCTATTGGGGCAGATATCTGACCCAGGAAGGCTATTTGTCAGGACTGGGGATCGGGCAGTAAGAGGCTGTGGGATTGATCATGGATTGTGAGAACTAAGACAGGGTGGGGGTG
>NW_005244361.1:0-253 GCF_000412655.1 Myotis brandtii
AGACTAATACATTTAACTACATTAAAATTAAGAACTTTTCTTCACCGAAAGATACTATATATAAAGACACTGAAAATAAAAGTCAGAGTGTGAGAGATAATTGCAATCACATACAATTGACAGAGTGAATTATTGAAACAGAAGGAAGAATACAATATAAAGGGATGAGAGATGGACAGCCCTGTAGATTCCAGTGTAGAAAACCAGGCAGAAGGTAGAGTCAGGCACTTTATAAAAGGGAAAGCACTAATGG
>NW_005244362.1:0-253 GCF_000412655.1 Myotis brandtii
AAATAATTATATTCAATATGCATTTCTAAACTAGAGACATGCTCACTAAATTCTGGAATCGGTAGATAGATCGTGAAGGCAAAATCTTTAGAGTCATCTAACTTCCTTATAGAGGAAGCGAGAGAGACAATACACAAAATAAACAAGACAAAGAGGGTGTCCTGGCCTCCAGATGACCGACTCCACCCTGGAGAAGAAGAGAGCAGGGACGCAACATAGGGTGAAGGCGGGTTATTCTCTCACTCAAGAAGGC
>NW_005244363.1:0-253 GCF_000412655.1 Myotis brandtii
GACTCTGCTGGGGTTGCTCTCACCAGTCCCCCCACCCATCACACCAATGGCCCTACAGGCGCTGCCTGGGCCCTGGTGCCCCCCTCTGTGGGGGTTTGACTGTAGGCCTTGTGGGAGGAGGATGGGGGGTTGCAGAGCTGGAGAGCCCCATGCAGATGCATTCAGTGTGGAGGCAGCACAAGGACCCTGCTTCGTGTGTCTCTTGTTCTTGTTGTATGCCCTCCTTCCATTTAAAATTCTCCATTAGAGTCTG
>NW_005244364.1:0-253 GCF_000412655.1 Myotis brandtii
AAAAAAAAAAAGCTGGGGTAGCAATATTAATATCTGAAAAAAAAATAGACTTTAAAACCAAGGCTATAGTGTATTTATAATAATAATAAAAGCGTAATATGCTAACCAGACCAGACAACCTTCCGGATGAAGCCGGGACTGCCCAGGTCCCAGGTGCCTACTGGCAGATAGAGGGAAACCGAGGTCCCAGGTGCCAGAAGGAAGCCAAAGGAAGGCAGGCCTACTCTTGCACAAGTTTCGTGCATCGGGCCTC
>NW_005244365.1:0-253 GCF_000412655.1 Myotis brandtii
TGCCTTTCTTGTTACATATGTAGATGCCTAATGTCAGCATAGGCCCTCTTGATAGGACTAACCAAATAGAAAATTATTATTCAAATGCATAAGGAATATATGAATTGTTTTCAGCTTTACTTTTATATTCAAAGCAAATCTGTTGTTCCATGAGAACTTATTCCTGGATTAGGGTTTACTAAGCATGCTATACTTTGATAATAGCAAGATTTGTGAAAAATCACCCAGACTTTTATTTACCACACATGCTTTT
>NW_005244366.1:0-253 GCF_000412655.1 Myotis brandtii
TGAAAAAAGGGAACCATGGATAAAGAAGCTATGCGACAACAAGGCTAGGGCCCTTAATCCTAAGACAGTGGCCTGCTTTTCAATATTTCTGTGCATCCCCTCCATGTGTTTGTCTCTGCCATGCGCAGGATCCTCACACAATACTTACAGCCTATTTATCAAAGCAAAAGCAGCATTCAGTAAGCAAAGTAAATATGCAAGTAAGGACTGGGAAGTTCTTTTGTATTTTTACAAGCTATGAATCCCTTCTTCT
>NW_005244367.1:0-253 GCF_000412655.1 Myotis brandtii
GCTTTCTCTATACAGGAAGCCTTGGAAGTGTGTTCCAGTCCCATAACCCGCAGTCCCGCTCAAATCTCAACACAGCTGGGCAGTGAGGGAAGACACCAAGGTCGTTGGGTGGGTGTAGGAAAACACACCAGAACTAAAACATGCTGTCCCCTTCAGTGTGGCAGCCACAGAAGACCTGAAAATGTTTCCCATCACTTCTGCTTCCTTCACTGAGACTAGCTTTCAGAGCCTAGAGCGCATTCTTCAATAGCTC
>NW_005244368.1:0-253 GCF_000412655.1 Myotis brandtii
CAACCCAGATAGGCTCTTCTAAGACCCAGGTCATTCTTAGGCCTCAGGGGTCCTGGTACCAAATTCCCTTTAAAAAATCTTAAGAGTAGCCCAAACCAAGAGACCTTTAGAGAGCAGCAATAATATAAATAACAGTGATTTCCTACCAAAATTGGGAGACAAGGTCACATTTGTTTCTGTCGTGCTGAATGCCTCAATGTCTCCATAGTATCTACAGCTCATTTCTCTATCACACCCTCAGGTCTCCACACCC
>NW_005244369.1:0-253 GCF_000412655.1 Myotis brandtii
AAATTGGTCTCAATAGATTGTTTTTAGGATTTCAGGGAAAATGAATATTTTCACTTAAAAATAAATTACTAGCTAAAAATTAAAAAAAAAACACACCCACACACCTTAAGTTTGCATTGAGTCCTAAAAATGTGCCATCTATTTGGAACATAGGCTCAAAGTGCATTTAGAATGAGTGTTTCGTGTATGTTAGAGTTTTAAATATTTTTACAAAGTATAGAAACATAGGAAAAAAGAACTTCTGTTCATTTTT
>NW_005244370.1:0-253 GCF_000412655.1 Myotis brandtii
CGTATGTGGCTCACGAGCCGCAGTTTGCTGACCACGGACTTAGGGCAAGAGAAACAAAGGATAAAATAAATAAATGTGACAACATCAAAATAAAAAGCTTCTGCACACCCAAAGTAACCATCAACAAAATGTAAAAAGATCCTACTGTATGTGAGAACATATTTTCCAATGATATATCTGCTAAGGGATTAATTTCTAAAATATATAAAGAACGCACTACGTGGCACCTTCAGCCTGGAAGACCCTCAAAGGC
>NW_005244371.1:0-253 GCF_000412655.1 Myotis brandtii
TTAATCAACAACATGATGCTATATGCCATGTTGCAATTAATTTAATCCAAAAACTTATAAATACAAAGTGAAAAACCTTCACAATGAAGAGTCCTGTTTATTACCCAAAACAAATTACACATCTGTAATTTACTGAAATCTTTCCTCCTATTTTGATTCAAATGTATACCTTTCCACAAAAAGAATGCCTCACAGTAAAATCACAATTATCAGGGAAATGGGAGAGCAGTGTGCTGGGCGAGATGTAATTTCG
>NW_005244372.1:0-253 GCF_000412655.1 Myotis brandtii
CCAATGCTCTATCCACTGAGTCAAACCAGTCAGGGCTCATTTAACTTTTTATTATGGAAGATTATAAATATGTACATAAGCATATAGGATAATATAAGGAATCCCCCATACGCCTAACCCAGCTTCAACAATTAACTCGTGATCAATTTTGCTTCACCTGTACCCCCATCTAACCTTTAGTTAGCAAACATCAGAAATTATATAATTTAATACTAAAATACTTCAATGTGTACCTCTAAAAGATAGGATATTT
>NW_005244373.1:0-253 GCF_000412655.1 Myotis brandtii
TCTGTCCTTCCAAAACTTCCACAAACTCCGACAGCAATGAGAGTATGTGCTGTTCGCTTGTATCCTCAAACCCAACACAATAGCCCTTATCTCCCCTGAAGAAGCCTGCAATGGGGGCCATGACATGGCATCTTTAACTAGTTCCCTCCTGGGGTCTCCCAGGCTGTCCCAGAGCTGTTTTCAGTAGCGCTGGGTACCAGACACCAGACCCAGCACCCCTGAGACCTCTGGGTAGTGGGAGGGGGTGAAGCAG
>NW_005244374.1:0-253 GCF_000412655.1 Myotis brandtii
ACTTAATATTTTATGTAGGAGAAATGTTAGTTTTTTATAACTTTGATCCTGTATCTGCCTACCAAGTTTCCTACTGCAGTGCTTGCTTGGCTCCTGTCATCTGTGGAATGGTAGTGGAGATATTTCCAGTTATGTTCTGTGACAAGGCAATACTAAATAGGAGTCTATTTTGACAAACACTGTTTTTTGTTTGGTTATCTTCCTGCACAAGCCTGAGAACTCCATTATCAGAGGTCTTGGGATTTCCAGACTT
>NW_005244375.1:0-253 GCF_000412655.1 Myotis brandtii
CTTAAAAGAAAAAAAATAAGAGGCATGGTTTTGTACACGTAGCGACGTACTGTTTGCTCTGAAAGGATAAGCCTTTGTTTGTTTAATTTCGTGGCGCAATCATTCTTCCACTCGTCTTTTGGGCTTCGTCTGTGCTTGGTCCTGCACCTCCCATGTGGTTGGATTCCCACTCGGGCTGCTTGAATCTCCCGGGTTCTCCAGGCCCTTCACAGTGTGGATCGCAGACCAGCCAGAAGGCAGCCTCTTGTCTGAG
>NW_005244376.1:0-253 GCF_000412655.1 Myotis brandtii
TGTTCTCAATGGCATCTAGATGGTGAACCTTTCCAGAAGGTTTTTCATTTACTTTGCCCGGATCCATCAGAGCAATCACTCTCTATGGCAGCTATAGCCTTGCGAAAGGTATTTCTTAAATAATAAGACTTGAAAGTCAAGGTTGCTCCTTGATCCATGGGCTGCGGAATGTATGTAGTGTTGGCAGGCATGAAAACAACATTCATCTTACTGTCCATCTCCACCTGAGCTCTTGGGTGACCAGGTGCATTGT
>NW_005244377.1:0-253 GCF_000412655.1 Myotis brandtii
CCATGCACAAATTCATGCACCGGGCCTCTAGTGTGAATATAAAGCACATGCTGTCAGCTCTACTAGGTGAAGCAGTCTACTGTCTAGGAACTCTCAAACCTGACCCATCAGAACAGGGCTCCATAATTTAGCAAGAAAAAGACAATAGAAGTCAAGGAAAGAAGACATAGTTAAGTGGAGAAGGGGAACAGAGGTAGGAAATCTCAGAAAACAAGATGCTATATTTTAAACACTGTAGGCAAACAGCAGAAGA
>NW_005244378.1:0-253 GCF_000412655.1 Myotis brandtii
GCCTGCCAGCCTGATCACCCCTAACCGCCTCTGCCTGGCGGCCTGGTCTCCCCCAACTGCCCCCCGCTCTGCCAACCTGGTCATCCTCACTTCGCCCCCTGCCTGCCTGGTTGGCCTAACTTCCCCCGCCGCCAGCATGGTTGCCCCTTACTGCGTCCCTTGCCAGCCTGGTCGCCCACAACAGCCCCCCTCTGCTGGCCTAGTAGCACCTAAATTTCCCCCTGACAGCATGGTCACCCCTTACTGCCCCCCT
>NW_005244379.1:0-253 GCF_000412655.1 Myotis brandtii
TCTATATTTCCTGCCTCTTTTTCACTTCTATTTTATTATCAAGTTACCTGTCACATAACTTCATACATAGAGGGACCTAGATAAATATTTATCTAGATTGATATTTATTGTAATCTCTCATTTTGCTGTTTTTAACCACTTCAGTTTTTTTGTAATAGCTCAGATTCCTAGGAAACCTTGGAATATAAATGAGAGGCGAGAGTAAAGGGGTCTATACCAGCGGTCGCCAACCTTTTGGATCTCACGGACCACC
>NW_005244380.1:0-253 GCF_000412655.1 Myotis brandtii
ACCAAGTTCCAACGGGCGCCTCCACCCCCGATGCCTCGACCCCTCAACCCAACGGTTCCCGCAACCTGCACACAGGTGGGTACAGAGCCCTCTGGCGGGGCCTGCCCGTGACTTGGCAGCCCGCTGACCTGGCAACGTGCATCATCCCCCCCAACGCCCCTTCAGCGCCGACCAACCACCGTCGTTTCCACCACCTGGCGGACGCCAAGCCGGGAAACCCCACGCGACACATGTCAACACGCGTCCCGGGGCC
>NW_005244381.1:0-253 GCF_000412655.1 Myotis brandtii
CAACATCACAGTTTCACTCCTATGTTCCTCTACCAATTTCTAGCCGCTGTGGATCTGTGATTAGCAATGAAAAGCTGATCTGCCCTGAAAGGAGTCAAAGGAAGACATACCGCGACCTGGGCAGAGTCGAGGAACTGGAGGCCGAAGTAGTCTGTTTCCACAAGGTCCAGGTGGTACACGATCTGATCAAACAGGTCCTGGCCTTTGGCATGTTTCTGGAAAGCAAGTGGATAGATGAAGATTTAGGACATGA
>NW_005244382.1:0-253 GCF_000412655.1 Myotis brandtii
GTATAGTTAAGTGTCAATGGTGGGGAAGTAAAGCGATCAAGGCAAGAACCAGGAAGAGGTGGGACTTGAGTTAGTCTTTGAACATGGGCTCTGATACAGACAATTCACACCCTGCACTCATTGAATTTAATGCAGAAGACAGCACCGTGCTACTTTAGAGAGGGTGGAGTGCAGAAAAACAAAAGGATGTCTATATTTATATACACACAGAAGCACATTGTCTTTCACTTAAGGAGTGGACATTCTTCAGCCA
>NW_005244383.1:0-253 GCF_000412655.1 Myotis brandtii
GAGCGTCTGCCCCCTGTTGGTCAGTGTGTGTCATAGCGACCAGTCAAACAGTTGACCGGTCGAACAGTTAACTGATCACTTAGGGTTTTATATATAGAGAGAGATAAGCAATAAATGTAATTTAGAACCCCACTTCTTAAATAGTGCTTTAAGAATCAACAGCCTTGGCATGACCTGGGAGTTTGTTAGAAGTCTCCAATTTCAGACTTCCTGGAGATATATTGATTTAAATATATTTAACACAATTCCCAGA
>NW_005244384.1:0-253 GCF_000412655.1 Myotis brandtii
AAAAAAATGTAACCACTAACACATGCATAGAATTGAAAAGTTCCAAAAGGTTAAGCAGTGAAAATGTATCTTTCTCCCCCTTGGGTTCCCTGGTCCTCCCAGTTTCTTTCTCCATTGGCAAAAATTGTTACCCATTCTGGGGTATTCACACCGAACTCTTGTATGCACATATAATCACCTATGAGTAGATCAGTGGGACCCTGGGGATCCTCAAGACCCTTTCAGGGAGTGCATAAGGTCAAAACTATTCTTA
>NW_005244385.1:0-253 GCF_000412655.1 Myotis brandtii
GCCCCTGCTCAGGGGCTCTGGGGTGGAGGAGCCTCCCTCTCAGCTTCACCCAGTGGCCGGGGAGACAGAGGAGCAGGGACAGGAGTGAGAGGTCCCCACGGCTGCTCCCCGCAGGCCCTGGATGGGCCCCAGCGTGCCCACTGCTCTCCCCTGCAGCAGCCGCCAGCCCTGAAGCCAGACATCAGCCTGGGCCCTTCCAGATGCAGTCTTTCTGATCATCACCCAGTGGGCACCACCGACATCCCTGAGTCTG
>NW_005244386.1:0-253 GCF_000412655.1 Myotis brandtii
CCCCCCCCAAGTGTGCACGAATTTTGTGCACCAGACCTCTAGCGATCTATAAGCATCTTATTTACGTATTTGATGACCTTTTTTCCCTATTAGAGTATAAGCTACAGGAAGCTGAGTCTGTCTCTGCCTTACTCCTACAAAAGCACCTAGCACAAATAGATTCCCAACAAACAGTAGGTATCCAATAAATATTTACATAATCAATGACTAAATAAAGGTATGTCTCATCTCCTTTGTAGTTAAACACAGTGTA
>NW_005244387.1:0-253 GCF_000412655.1 Myotis brandtii
ATTGCCCCACCGCTGCTGCCGCCCATGGCCTCCCTCTGCAGGAGGTGACCAGGTGGGCGATCAGGGGATGGCATCAGCCCCCGTCACCCACTACCGCTGGTTGCTGCTGCTCCCCCACCCCATTGCCGTTCCCTCCCTATGCCTGCTGGCATGCACCTTAGCTGGCCTGGTGACACCTGCTAACCGGCCCTCCCCCCCTCCCCACCAGTTGTTCCACCGTTCGGTCGATTTGCATACTACACTTTTATTATAT
>NW_005244388.1:0-253 GCF_000412655.1 Myotis brandtii
CTGTCTCTGTTTTGGAGAACTCACCACCCACTCCATCGTTTGGCGGTATATTGCCCAATTTCTACACATTTGATGATTTACTAGTTACGTTTTATTACCATGTCTAGCTTATTGCACTTGGTCAGATTGCAAGCTCAGTCCAATATTTGACATTAGAAATTTTCTGGGATTTGATTTATTTCTCAATAAATGATTCATTTTAGAAAATGACTCATGTCCATTCAAAACAAGTTGTACTTCTGTTTGGTGCATT
>NW_005244389.1:0-253 GCF_000412655.1 Myotis brandtii
GAACCAGCAAGTCGGTGCAACAGCACCAGTGACAGAGAGTGTGTCCCTGTGTGCCGGTCAGTGAGGGACCCAGGCACAGACACGGTGAGCCAGCTTCCGCCAGAAGGCCCTTTGGCTAATGACAGGTGTTCTTAACCTGGGCACATTACGACTACTTGGGATTGGAGCTCTGGAATCTGTGTCTCAGCACCCAGGTAACCTAAGCTTGGAAGCCCACAGTCTGTCAGGAAGGGATGTGGGCCTGGGACCAGGA
>NW_005244390.1:0-253 GCF_000412655.1 Myotis brandtii
GGCAGGACGCCTCAGCCTATTCGGGAATGTCATCACCAGTGTCCGCACCAAGGCCGAGGGGAAAACCTAGTGTGACAAGAGCATTTCTCTCCAACTAACAGGTTTCAGAACCTAATTAAACTAAGCAAGGAGTGGGGGTCTGGGCAGCAGAGAAGCTAGAACCTTCCATCTGCCTCCCCTCTCTTGCCTGTGGAGTGTGTATGTCTGCCTTTTGCCTTCTCTCCCTCCCCAGCCTGGAATCTATTTTCCCCTC
>NW_005244391.1:0-253 GCF_000412655.1 Myotis brandtii
GGACCCACCCGGCAGCCGCTGTCGGTCTGGGCGCATCTTCAGATCTTGGGCTCCGTGTGGGAGGCGGTCGCCCAGCAGCAGGGAGCCCCGATGATCCCAGGGGAGGCGCCCCTAAGCCCAGCCCTGTCCCAGGTCATAAACCAGAGCTGCTGACAAACACGGCCGCGCTGGTTTCCGATCAGCACCATCAGGGAGGTCACACCTGATTCAGAGCAAACAGCAGGGCAGCTCCTGCAAACAGGCGGGGCGGGCG
>NW_005244392.1:0-253 GCF_000412655.1 Myotis brandtii
TGGGCAGGATCCAGGCGCTTCTCTGCCGTCCTCCACACGGTCCTGGGCCCGGGGCGTCTCCTTCGTGGGTCACCAGGACTTCACAGAACCTTCGAGGACTGTGCGCCTTCTCCTGAGCTATGCAGCCTGGACGCCACGTCCCTGCTGGACTCCAGGCTGAGACCCTCCTGTGCGCTGCCGCCTTCGAGAACGCGCTCGCTCCCCGCGTCCTTCCCACTGGGCCTGGTCAGACCCCGCCCCACCATCCCCTCCC
>NW_005244393.1:0-253 GCF_000412655.1 Myotis brandtii
TCTCCTCACATAGTTACCTTTTTTGTGATGACAGCATCTACTCGTTCATCAAATTTCCAGTATTCCATACAGTATCATTAACTATAGTCACCATGCTGTATATTAGATCTATAGACTTATTCATCCTACGTGACCATAACTTTGTACCCATTGATGGATATCTTTCCAATTCCCCCCAACACCCCACTCCTAGTAACCACCACTCTGCTCTCGGTTTCTGGGTATTTGCCTTTTTTTAGATTGCACATATAAG
>NW_005244394.1:0-253 GCF_000412655.1 Myotis brandtii
AAAAAAATATGTTACTTGGCAAAAATCCCTCACTTTTGATGAATTTCTCAAAGGGGCCTGTGGACCCTGACTGGGCATCCTGGTTTCTAGCTACATTCTACTTTAGTTTCTTTTCCACCCAGTGGCCTGAGACTGCTTCATGGGACTGGGTGACAACAGTTGAAATGTTAGATGTTTAGTCATGAATTTCCCAATCCACATTATTAAACAAGAAAACAAACCAAAACACACACACACACACACACACACACAC
>NW_005244395.1:0-253 GCF_000412655.1 Myotis brandtii
AGGTAATTTATACAGGCACATATTTAGGAGGGAATGTCTTTTTGAAAATAAAGAGGAATGTAATGTATAAGTAAAAAGTGTGTTAAATGATAAATCATGGAATTGGTTGGAGTGTCATGTGTAAAGTATGAGAGTGAAAGGTAGGATAGGACCATATTGTAGAACATCACTGTTTCTAAGGTTAGAAATGTTGACTAAAGTAACTGGTGGTGGTGATTCATTACTTGTTGAAGATCAAAGAAGCATGCTTGGA
>NW_005244396.1:0-253 GCF_000412655.1 Myotis brandtii
GTCAAATATTAATTGAGCTTGGGTTGATTTCTGGGTTTCAACCCAAACCACACTTTCAAACTGATGTTGCCCCCAGGAAGCTCCGTGTTATGTCTATATATGTTTAGATGGTAAAATGTATACCCTGATGGGAAAGACTGCTCGAAACTTAGGTCGGCTTTCCCCCTTTTCTAGAAGCAATACTAACACAGGACAAGTCTAGCAAGGCTTGCGTTCATGTGCGGATGATTCTGGGCAGGGCTTTCTGGTACCT
>NW_005244397.1:0-253 GCF_000412655.1 Myotis brandtii
ATAGTTGCTCTGATTGGCTGGCAGGTGTGGCTTGGGGTGTAGTGGAGGTGCGGTCTATTTGCATGTTTCTCTTTTATTAAATTAGATAAATTGGCCATTTCTATGTCTTCTTGGGAGAGGTGTCTGTTCAGGCCATCTTCCCATTTTTTTTAAAAGGGTATATTTATATTTTTTAAAAGGGTATATTTATTTTATTTTTTATATCTTTATTGTTGAAAATATTACATACAGTGGGGCCTTGACTTACGAGTGT
>NW_005244398.1:0-253 GCF_000412655.1 Myotis brandtii
TTTCTATACAGTTTGTGTGTATCCAAAAAGAATGGCACAGAATTTTATCAAATATACATAACAGCAAAGGAAGAAACATAAATATACAGAAGCATCACATACTTTTTGCGGGGAATCTATTCCTCAACTTTTTATTTTGAAAAGTTTTGAACCCACAGAATAGTAGAAAAAAGCAGTATGGTGGCTACAGGTATTCCATTATCTAGATTCATACTTGGAATGCTTATTTATTATGGTCTCTTAATTGTACACT
>NW_005244399.1:0-253 GCF_000412655.1 Myotis brandtii
CTTTGTGCTCCCAGTGCTTAGTCTAGAGTCAATGGTCAGTAAACGTTTGTTAAACAAATGAGTATCGCCTACGCTTCGGGCCCTGTGGTAGCAGGATGCAAGATGAATGAGAAGACGCTGGGTGACAGCACATACTTTCGTTGCCAGAACACAGCGGCACTCTCAGTGGCTATTCTAGCTGAGGGGCATTTTTCAAGCTCCACGTGCTGAGGTGCACAGACGCAAAAATCAGCCCTAGCACCTGTGACCTGGG
>NW_005244400.1:0-253 GCF_000412655.1 Myotis brandtii
GAACAATATTAATTCTTCCAATCCATAAGCAAGGAATATCTTCCCATTTATTTTTGTTTTTTTTTCTTTGTATAAGTCTTTTATCTCCGCGGTTAAATTTACTTCTACATATTTTCTTCTTTTTTTTGCAATTGCAAATGGGATTATTTTCTTAATTTCTTTTTCAGATAGTTCATTATTTGTGCATAGAACCACAACTGGTTTTTATATATGGAGTTTTGTATCCTGAAACTTTACTAAATTTATTAGTTCT
>NW_005244401.1:0-253 GCF_000412655.1 Myotis brandtii
GGCCGCACATCGCGTGACCATGTGACCCAGCAGCCCCACGTCTGGGTCTTTACCCAGGGAATTGAAAGCAGGGTCTTGAAGAGGTGTCTGTACGCCCAGGATCGTGCAAACACAGCACGTTCCACTCATAGGAAGCGCCTAGAATAGTCCGATGTATCGAATTAGAACGTGGCATGGGGACGGTCAGGGCTGGGGGAGGGGGAGGACGGGAGGCTGCGGAGTAAAGGAGGCAGTTGGGGAAGATGAAAGATCC
>NW_005244402.1:0-253 GCF_000412655.1 Myotis brandtii
TTTACACAGCAGAATCGGCATCCACCAGGTAGCACTCAATCTCATCGTTTTGAATGAGACTAGCAGGATAGTCAGACCTTTACAAGCCCAGAGAGCCAAACCGTCACTTCCAAGTGGCACTTTCACTCCCGCTGATTTACATGCTTAGGAAGCCAGCGGCAAAAAGCTGTTTGCCTCACCCAAGGAAACCCGGATCATTCCCGAAGAAAGCATCTTCGGGAATCATTTTTAACTGGGCATTATACTTGCATTT
>NW_005244403.1:0-253 GCF_000412655.1 Myotis brandtii
GAAGCCTTCCTTGATCTCACCCCGACCCCACCTGAACCTAGGTGAGGCGCGCCTCCAAGGCCACACAGCAAGGAAATGGTTGAACGGGAACTCAAAGCCAGGGCTTTCTGCTTCCAAAACGGAAAGCCAAAAACAGAAGACTGTGCGATCCCATATTTATATAGGAAAGGAAGACTCCAGAGTGAGGGAGAGCTAAGCAAAGCATCTTGGGAAGATGCCCAAAACACCTTAAATGAGAAGCAAGCTGCAGAAC
>NW_005244404.1:0-253 GCF_000412655.1 Myotis brandtii
GAGGGGTGGAAAGGCTATCAATAATTGAAATCCACTACAAATGTACAGTAATCTCAACTCTATTTAAAAAACACCATTTTTCATTTGCCACTAATATAACTCTTTGGAGCCAATGAGTTATCCTGCTATCCTAACCTAGAGGCTTTCTTTTTCTTTAAAAAAGTCTAAATTTGGACATTATTTTTTTTTACTGCTATAAAGTATCTTTCAAAAGAAAAATAGGTATATAAGTGACTTAAATTGATTTTTAAGT
>NW_005244405.1:0-253 GCF_000412655.1 Myotis brandtii
GCTCTTTGATACTGCTTCTTGGAATATAAGATATAAAAACTAGATAAACCCTATGCTAGACAACTTATTGAAAAGTTATCTTTCTTTGCTGCACATGCATGGCTCGATGTACATGCTTATTGGATTTACAGACGTTATATTACTGGACGAATATGCTAGCGCCGTCATAGCCGGATACCACAGAATCAGTGGCTTAGACAACAGAAATGTATTCTCTCATAGTTCTGGAGGGTAGACGTTCATGACCAAGGGG
>NW_005244406.1:0-253 GCF_000412655.1 Myotis brandtii
CTTTGGAGATCTCTCTGTTTCACCACCAGCCGCGGGTGCACTTAGGGCCATGATGTGACTCTCTTTTGTGGTCTTTGTGTGAACAGAGCGAGACGGGGAATTTGTACTCTGAGAAATAACCAGGGAGGAAGGGCAGGCAGGCTAAACCCTTCACCACTGTCAGCTTTAGAAATCTGCCAGGCTCAGACCAGGGAAGCTGCAAAGCAAACGGCAGCTTTTAACTCCAAAAATTTGAGAAACGATGTAAGTCCTC
>NW_005244407.1:0-253 GCF_000412655.1 Myotis brandtii
GGGATTGAGCCTGCAACCTGGGCATGTGCCCTGAACACGAATCAAACCAGCAGCCTTTCAGTGCACAGACGACGCTTGATAAACTGAGCTACATTGGCCAGGGCTAAAATAAAACTTATTTTTATAGCTCATAAAGTCACTTTAGCTTTTAACTTGTTAGGGTTTCAAAATTTGACAGAGATCCTTTTATTTACTATAAAGTGGACTAGAGGAGAGAGAAGTGCAAACGTATAAAGTGCTTGCCAGGCATCTA
>NW_005244408.1:0-253 GCF_000412655.1 Myotis brandtii
GCAAATTAGTAAAGCAAAGTCCTGCATGTGATCCTCCTAATGGGGCTTTTTATCCCACTGTTCTTTATTATTATTTTAAGAGGAGTAGGTGTTTTCTCATTCTCATGAGTAATGACTGGGCTAGTTGGAGTTCTTTTATAGATATCACAGTGTATCACCCAATAGGTGTCAGGAAGAATTCATGCTGTGTTGCAGCTCCACCAGTATCTATCCGCCACTAATCCTTGTGTTGTGCTGTTGTAAAACTCACAGT
>NW_005244409.1:0-253 GCF_000412655.1 Myotis brandtii
AGATGGTGCCCTAAGTTTAACATAAAAGAGAATTTAAGAAAGTAATTTATCATAAAGAAATAGGCATTGTAGTCAGATGCTTGCACTTACGCATAGAATCAAAGTGTCTGTTTACAGCTACAAATGCAGACTGACAGGATGTTGTGTTAATGACTTAAACACCACATGTGGCTTTGCCATTGGTGATGTGAAGTTATGAGACAACATCCATTCTTTTTTGCATTTATATGTTAGTTGCATTCCTAGAAAATAC
>NW_005244410.1:0-253 GCF_000412655.1 Myotis brandtii
TTAAACTATTTTATTAAAATAATTTTTCAAAAATAGATGGTCCATCAAATATGCCTCTTAATATATGTACTCATGGTTATGT
This sequence comes from Myotis brandtii, assembly GCF_000412655.1. Taxonomy (NCBI): domain Eukaryota; kingdom Metazoa; phylum Chordata; class Mammalia; order Chiroptera; family Vespertilionidae; genus Myotis; species Myotis brandtii. The sequence continues at coordinate 83 of NW_005244410.1, forward strand.
GAGATTATGTGATTTTTATCTTCAGGTGTGTTTGTGTTATGAATTATGGAACTGCCTTTCCACTTTTGGAATAAATTCCACTCTTTTGAGTTATACCATACCAGATTATGTTGTTATGATATACATTTGGGATTTTTGTATCAATATGCATATTGAATCTGATCCATAATT
>NW_005244411.1:0-253 GCF_000412655.1 Myotis brandtii
CCTATTTTTAAACTAAACAAACCTATTGATTAAGAAATGTTTGTATTATCTCAAAAACATTAAATGAGATTACAATAGGTCAATTTCATTTTCTTTTAATAAAACAAAGCAGAGTTCCTTGTCTGAATTTAAGACCGGTTGGTAAAATTTTATTTAAAATAAGATGTTACTCAATCTATGCTAATAAAAGATAATATGCTAATTAAACCAGATAAACTGGATGTCTTCCTGACATCCTTCTGGACAAAGCCAC
>NW_005244412.1:0-253 GCF_000412655.1 Myotis brandtii
GCTTGCTTTCCTGTTCACTTTTCTTAAACTGAAGTATTTGACTAGATACAATAAGGGAGAGAAGTGCATGCTCACAATATACTTATTAGTTGGGAATGGGATAATAAAAATACTTTTGTATTTTAAGTAATAAAGCATTTTCAGTACTTTAATCAACAACACTTACTATTTAGGTTTAAATTTACAAGGTAGAAAATTATGTTTTAAATTTTTAAAAATACATATAATATCCTGCAGAAAAGTTACCAAAAAA
>NW_005244413.1:0-253 GCF_000412655.1 Myotis brandtii
TCTCTCTCTCTCTCTCCACCTCTCTCTTTGTCTGTCTCCTTCTTCTCTCCCTTCCTTCCTGCCTCTCTAAAATCAATTTAAAAAAGTTATAAATAAAAAAAAGACTTGGCCCACCCACCTGCACTTCTTCTTGTCCCCTTCACACACGAGCTTGGCGAAGCACCCCCTACTGGAAGTCGTTATTAAAACATGATCTATTTACAAGGAATTTTCATGGGTACATCATTACATAAACTCAAGAACACCCTGTTCA
>NW_005244414.1:0-253 GCF_000412655.1 Myotis brandtii
TTTGCCTGTCCCAAGGCTCCCTCTCCCTGGCTGTTCCTACCATAGGGCTTCTCCAGTTCTTACAGGCTATAATCCCTGACTCTCATCTCTGAACATCCATCTGGTGGCTGGAATGACCTTTAGCTTCTGGAATGAGAATCAATCGCTGTTTTGGGGGGGGCCCCCAAACCCCTTTTGCTCCCCTCACTAACAACTGATATCAATATAAGAGATCAGAAACTCTGGGATATGAAAGCTGCCCAAAAATAGAGAT
>NW_005244415.1:0-253 GCF_000412655.1 Myotis brandtii
CAAGACGGTGCTTCCCTCAGCAGAGAGCAACAGCCCGCAGAGGTGTTCACAGAGAACTGGAGATAGGGGTGGAATAACTTGGAAAAGATAAAAAACTGCAAAAAAATGTATTGTATGCGTAACAATGTCGTAGGAAATACATAGTGGTTTTTAAACTTGTAACTGGAAAAACAAGTTCTGTGTGAGTGCTTTTCTCTGATTTCCAAAAATCCTGGAAAGCAAACGCAGCAGCTGCTCAAACACAGTCCTCGGA
>NW_005244416.1:0-253 GCF_000412655.1 Myotis brandtii
ACCTCAGCTCACACACAAAACGACAAAAGCCTCCATACACATGCAAATGCATCTTCCTCAGGGAACATAAGGCCCGAGGACATGACCAACCACTAGAAACTGCTTTGCAATTCAAGCCTTGGCTTCTCAGGACATCCTGACGGGGGCTTCGGCCTCTTGCATTGCTGAGGCCTCTGAGCACCACTTCCCTAGGCGGCTCATGCAAACTGGAAACGGCACATTCAACACACCCAGGAATCAACAGACCACAAAC
>NW_005244417.1:0-253 GCF_000412655.1 Myotis brandtii
CTCTCTCTCCCTTCCTCTCTGAAATCAATAATAATATGTATATATTTAAAATACTACACATTGCATGATTCCATTTATATGAAACGTACAGGAAAGGCAAATCTATAAAGAGAGAAAGTAGATTAACAGTGGCCTGAGGATTGACTGCAAATGGGCAGAAGGAATCTCTTTGGTTGGGTGAGAGAAATGCCCTAAAATTAAATTGCAGCTATGATTGCACAACTACCTATATTTACTGAAAATCACTGAATGG
>NW_005244418.1:0-253 GCF_000412655.1 Myotis brandtii
AGAGTCTTCTTACAATCTCCCCTCCTTATGCTATCCTGGACTTTGATTTTCTTCCCCCACCAGATAATCAAAACAGAATTTCACACTTTCCTGACTTGGGAAATGCTTCCAGAACAAAAGTATAATTGATGTTCATTTTATCTCTAGGTTTCTATTTTCATTTAGCAGTGTCTTTATACCTCTTTACCATATTTTCATGTCACTTACTCATTTAAGAAATTGAAAAAGTACCCAGCATTAGGAATTGTTTTTT
>NW_005244419.1:0-253 GCF_000412655.1 Myotis brandtii
TTACTTTGTTTTAAGCTACTTAAAATGAAAGAGAGTAATAGGCCTGTTGGTTTAATAAAGGTTTGAAGTTTATCAGAAAATAATGCTAGAAGGGAACAATATATTTGGGGCAGACTCAATAAAGTAATTATCATGACATGCAATGACATTTAGGTTGGATAAAAACAGTGTTATTGATGAATAGTTGGACAACGACACTATCAATATATTTACAACATTGATTAGTAAAAGGATTGTGAGGGCATTTGAACAA
>NW_005244420.1:0-253 GCF_000412655.1 Myotis brandtii
TTACTTTGTTTTAAGCTACTTAAAATGAAAGAGAGTACTAGGCCTGTTGGTTTAATAAAGGCTTGAGGTTTATCAGAAAATAATGCTAGAAGGGAACGATATATTTGGGGCAGACTCAATAAAGTAATCATCATGACATGCAATGACAATTAGGTTGGATAAAAACAATGTTATTGATGAATAGTTGGACAATGACACTATCAATATATTTACAATATTGATTAGTAAAAGGATTGTGAGGGCATTTGAACAA
>NW_005244421.1:0-253 GCF_000412655.1 Myotis brandtii
CCGTGTAATGTTAAGATCTCAGCCAGCACGTAGATAGCCCATATACACTTATTCATTGAATGGAAAATTGCTTGGGGAATGTCTCCCCTGTTGCTTAAAGACAATGGTGGATACTTTATGCTTGTTGAAAAATTGGCTGGTTTCCCATCACCACATTTTCCTTTAGCAGTGATTCAAATTTGCTGTGAATGGAAGAAAACAGACTGAAACAACATCTTGGAATTTATTCACTTCTAAAATATGGTTTATGGCT
>NW_005244422.1:0-253 GCF_000412655.1 Myotis brandtii
TGGTCTAGGCGGAGCGGCACTTAGAGGGGGCGGGGCGGATAAGCTGGGGCGTTGGAGGGGCGTGTTTGCGGCGGGGCTTTCCCTAAAGATGACACTGAGTGCAGGCCTCAAGGGGCGTGTCGGGGGCGTGGCCAGGGCGGGCCCGGGATGGGGCGGAGCCTCGCCTCTTGGGCTGAAAGACTGGAGCTTGGCGGGAACCTAGGACAGATTCCCTCTGTTCTCTGTCATGTCGCTCACGCGCCTCACGCCGCCG
>NW_005244423.1:0-253 GCF_000412655.1 Myotis brandtii
CATTCTCCAGGCATCCTCTGCCCTTCCCAGCTGGGAACTATATCACCAGCTGTTTCTATTTTGCCAATTCCAGATGGATGTTATGCTATTTAGATGCTCCCTCTATCTGCTCTGTGATGAGGCTCAGTACATATCTGCCTATTCAGCCACCATTTTTTCTCTCTCCTTGGATTTCAATATCTTGCTCTCTCTCCTCTTCTTCTGACACCCCCATAATGCGAATGCTGGCACACTCAAAGTTGTCCCAGAGACT
>NW_005244424.1:0-253 GCF_000412655.1 Myotis brandtii
ATATCAGTATATGTATAATTCAATACATTGTGGTAAACGCTGTAAATTAATCTGTAAACAAGCATGACTAAATATGAATGAGATAAAGATTGTTTTGAATGAAATGATGGTATTCATGATGGGCTCAAGGTACAAAGAGTTTATTGTACAATCTAATTTGAGTAGTATGGGTGAAAGGTCATATAGAATGTGGGCATAATCACAGGATAACTAAAGCAAAGGGGTCAAAATAGGAAATATCAGAATCAATCTG
>NW_005244425.1:0-253 GCF_000412655.1 Myotis brandtii
GGGACAGAGGCTGAGAGAGAATGGCAGGAGCCAGGTATATGCAGGGTGGGGAGGAGATGAGGTGGAAGAGGTGAATGCGGGATGGGCAAGAGAGTCTCATGTACCACACGCAGGGTCTCGAGCCTTGAAGGTTAGGACATCAGGATTAGATTCTGAGGTAAGGCCCAAAAAAAGCACAATTCATACACTTGCCCAATTTTGTCCTCTCAGTTGTCTTGTGATGAAGACATTATTGTCTCCATTTTACAAACGA
>NW_005244426.1:0-253 GCF_000412655.1 Myotis brandtii
CCTTCCGCCTGCGGGCCCGGATGCGGGCGCACCACCGCGCCATCTGCCTGGCCGTGTGGGCCCTGTCCGTCCTCATCTCCATCGGGACCTTCATCTTCAACCAGAAGTACCGGCTGCAGGGCCGGGAGGTGTGCGAGCCCCGGTACCTGGAGGTCTCGGACCCGCTCCGCTGGAAGCTGCTGCTGCTGGGCCTGCAGCTGCTGTCGGGCTTCTTCATCCCCCTGCTGTTCATGACGTTCTGCTACCTGTTCAT
>NW_005244427.1:0-253 GCF_000412655.1 Myotis brandtii
TAAAAAAAAAAAAAAGAAATACAGTTTCAGAATTCTTCTCATTACAACCCCACATGCAGACTCTACTGGTTGCTCAGAGTTTTGATGTCAGATGAAACTGACCTACCTTCCTGGTCTGGGCTCAGCCAGGGATGTGATTCCGCTGTGTGAGGTGAGTGGCCAGATGTAGCAGACAACCTTTGTCTAGAAACTATGACTATTTAGCTCTTCCTACAACCCCCCCTCCCTCTGCCTCTAGGGAAGCATTGCAAGT
>NW_005244428.1:0-253 GCF_000412655.1 Myotis brandtii
AGCCTGATGGACGTGTTCCCCACCGTGGTCCGGCTGGGGGGCGGCGAGACGCCCCAAGACAGGTACCGGCCGGCCCCTCCCGAAACGACAATTCAATGTTGCACACACACAACATATGTGTGCCATGTCCCTGCCCCTGTCACACGGTGTATGTAGACTGTCCGTGAAATCGGAGTCTGGGAACGGACTCAGGGTTCCTGTCATGTTCTGCTGGGATCAAGTATCTGCTGTATTTTATTTTATTTTATTTTTT
>NW_005244429.1:0-253 GCF_000412655.1 Myotis brandtii
AATTGACTAATTAAAATTTAATTTGAAGAAGCAGGATGGGTTAGTCAAGTAAGCAAAATAAGTATTAAGTAGAATATTTGAAAGAGAGAACTTTGAAGTTGAAGCTGAAGTAGAGTTGGGAGAAACTTTTGATCCTAGAATTCTTGGAGAGAAGCTATTCTAACCATCGTCATTTTACATATGAGGAAACAGACAGGAAGGTTAGTTGACATGCCCAAAAGTTTTTAGCCTGTGGACTCACTTTGGCCATGTC
>NW_005244430.1:0-253 GCF_000412655.1 Myotis brandtii
TAACTAACTAACTAACTAACTAACTTTCCCTAGTTAGGCAGGTTGGAAAGCTAGGCAGTTGTCTTTCGTTCCTTACTGTTTCGCACCTCCCAATATCCAGTTACCAACTCCTTGACTCTATATTAGAAATATCCCTAAATGTCACCTGCATCTCTACATCCAGACTCTCCCAATCCCAATTGCCATAGTTCAATTCAAGTTCTCATCTTTTCCATAGATTTTGCAATCTGAGTTATCTGTAAAAATCATGTCT
>NW_005244431.1:0-253 GCF_000412655.1 Myotis brandtii
TATGCATATATGCATACAGGTTCTTTGGTTGATCTCTGATTTGAACCTGCTCCCAAGAGGTGCCTGCTGTCGTCAATCTCGAGGCCCAGAAATCAGCAACCTGATGGGGCTGTGTCTTTTTCAATCGGGGCCTCTTCCCAGCGATTCCTCGAGCCTGGTCAGTTCAGACAAGGTCCCAGGTCCCAGGCAAAAGATGGAGAGAACATTCTGTTCTTATAATTCTGAAATGCTTGGGGCCTACAGAGGAAAGGGC
>NW_005244432.1:0-253 GCF_000412655.1 Myotis brandtii
CAAGTTCCTAATCAGGCCCCTGGGATATAGCCTCAAGCGATTTCTCTGACGCTTGTTGTACCCTGGAGTAATTCTCAAGGAGAAGTCTCTAGAGTTCTGGATCAAATGGATCCTGTGCTCTTTGAGAAATAAACAGATAGAGTTCCTGAAATGGGGGTTTCAAGAGGTCTCAACTCTGAAGGAAGAGCCTTTCAGACCAGAATAGTCGATGATCTGAACCTTGGGTTGGTCACCACACCCTGAGCTTCCTTCT
>NW_005244433.1:0-253 GCF_000412655.1 Myotis brandtii
TCCGTCGTGGGTGGAGTGGGTGGGGAAGGTGAAGGGGCTAGTGTTAGGGCTACCACCCTAGGTGACCCACCCCATCAGGGGGTTTCCTTCAAGACCACGGTAGGGTCCCTGGTGAGAGAGCGAAACGACCAGATAGTGGGGACCAGAGTCCTGGACTGGACGGGCTAGGCAGGGACACCCTCCATTAAAGCCTTGGGACTGACATGCTCCACCCTGACAAACCTCCAGGTCTACTGGCCTTCCTCCTGGTTGC
>NW_005244434.1:0-253 GCF_000412655.1 Myotis brandtii
CCAGATGTGCCAGAGGCAGGCGGCGCTGACAGGGTGGTGGGTGTCGCTGAAGGGACACCCCGCCTGCAATCAGGGTTTCGCTTTATATCAGCACTGGGTTTCCAGCTTGGGGCGGGGGGGCAGCATAGAAGGGGCTTTGGGGAGCCATATCGGGAGGTAGGATTCTCCCTGGCCTCAAAGGAGGTGCACTGCCAGGTCTAGGCAAGCCGGGAAGGAGTGCCACCCATTGCTTTCTAGAGCATGTGAGCAAGGT
>NW_005244435.1:0-253 GCF_000412655.1 Myotis brandtii
GCCAAGAAAATGAGGACTTAGCAGTACATTTGCAACTGTATATGAACCTGGAAGCCCAATGATGTTCCTCAAGAAAGCGTTTATGATTTGGTACAGTGGCAAGGAGGGTAGATTGTAAATAATACTGAAGACTGTGTGGATAGTAGGGACAAAGCAAATACAGAATATTCTGAGAACCCTGTTGTTAAAGAAAAGATAAATATAAAAATAAATGTGACTATATAGGCTAAGACTAGTTTATGTTTTTAGGTGT
>NW_005244436.1:0-253 GCF_000412655.1 Myotis brandtii
TATAATTGAGCAGCACAAATATACATAAACTTAGTTGTTTGTGAAGAAATTAGTCATCATGGTTCAAAACAATCAGTTGAGACATTAGAATGTGTATGTTGGTATGTAGATATATATAGATATGTCATCTACCCTTTCAGTAATTGGGATGGAATTCATGAAATTGAAGGCTTCTTTCTAATATTCTATAAACTATACATACAAGGTATTCTAACTCTCCTAACTGATTTTCCTCATGAAGTTTGTATATACT
>NW_005244437.1:0-253 GCF_000412655.1 Myotis brandtii
AAAATAGAAGGAGAGACACAAAAAGATAAGCCAAAAAAATCTGATTTCCCGAATCTTCTTCATGCCTCCCTCTGGTTCACCATGAATGACCAGTACAGATGAATTCCATCCACCTTTGGGTTTGCCCATGGAGACTAAAGAAAAAGATGTGGAATTTTAGGCCAAACTGAGGTAAGATTAAACAAACAAAACAAAACAGAAACAAGCTCATAGAAGCAAAGAACAAACTGATGGTTGCCAGAGGGGAGAGGGG
>NW_005244438.1:0-253 GCF_000412655.1 Myotis brandtii
ACCTCTACCACCAGGCCCTTCCCATCCTCCTTTCATTCTCTCATCTGTTTCCACTTGCTTGGGCTCCCTCCTACTTTTTACCTACCTGGAGAATACCTCTGCTCTATGACCTTCAGTGGCTCCCCATTGCCTATGGATGAAGTTTCTCATCCTTAGCCTAGCATCATTCAAGGACCTTACCCCTCCAGCCCCTGCCTTCCCTCCCTGTCTCATTTCCTAGGCAGTCTTGGCTCATGGTCCTGGATACCCACCC
>NW_005244439.1:0-253 GCF_000412655.1 Myotis brandtii
GACTCCCTCCCCCAGGCAGCCGCTGCTTGGGAGCCTGGAGGCCTGGCCTGGTGCGCAGTCAGGGCTGCTGACCGAGGCCCTAAAGACCGTGTCCTCAGCAGCCAGGGCGGCTTCAACCTCCACTCCTCCCTGGGGGCCTGTCGGCGGCTTTAAACGGAGCGAGCCCCGGGCAGGGGACCCCGCACTTGTGCGAAGTGTGGGCTCCAGATATGCTGGCCTCTCCCTCGGGATGGCGAGCAGATGGACCCTGGAA
>NW_005244440.1:0-253 GCF_000412655.1 Myotis brandtii
TGGTTGCTAACCATTTACAAGCATACCACTGCTGACTCCCTGATGTCTAAAGCGAGGTACTAGGTTCCAGATTATAAAATCCTTACTGAGCCCCCAATGCTCTGTCTCTGTGGACCTGCATTGCTAGGAGGTGGTTTCAGTTTTTGGTAGAATCTCGTAACTAACTTCCTGAAATGGAATTTTTCCAGTGCTGAGAAGCTCATGAGATGAAGGAATCGTGATCTGGTTGGGTGGTTTTGAGCTCAATAACTCT
>NW_005244441.1:0-253 GCF_000412655.1 Myotis brandtii
GCCAGAGCCTAAGACCCTCTGGGCCCTGAACCTGAACCTCTGCTTGGCCACATGAAACCCCGGCCCTCCACTCTGTTGTTGCCTCGGTAGGTGACTTGGGGCTAGATCTGAGCTGGTACTGTTGCCCAAGTCTGCGTCAGAGTTGGCAGGTTGCTGTGAGATGGGCTGACTATACCAGCCTCTGGTCTGGCAGTCTCCCCTGGATCTGGATTTTTCCCTGGGAACCGGGAGGGGGGGGGGGGGCACTGTTTCC
>NW_005244442.1:0-253 GCF_000412655.1 Myotis brandtii
CGCACCAGGTGCGCTGTGGCCCAAGGTCACGGAGACCTCAGCTGAGGACAGTGCCAGCTGCTGTGGGCTCCAGATGAACTTATTGTGCAAGAACCTCTGCGGGTTCGGGGAGCCCCCTCTTAGAGGAAGGATTGCCTCCACCCACCCCAGCCAGGGTGGCCCTCGGTCTGGATGTCCAGTGACAGGAACTCTCAACCCCACAAGGTGTCCCAGTCCAGTGCCGCCAGCTCCCATGGTTAGAAACACCTGGCTC
>NW_005244443.1:0-253 GCF_000412655.1 Myotis brandtii
GAAGTCATGCACAGGGAAGTACCTATTAATGCTCCCTATTTGATACTGGCTGTACATATAGCAGCTGCTTAATAGCCTAATGACATCTGCAAACTTTAAGGACACATACTATACAAGGGAGACCAACTCCATCAAAAAAAATAAGCAAGACTAAGGAAGGTACACCTGCCTGTAAGAACAGAGATTCTAGTAGGTACAAGAAGTGAGTAAACATGACAGCAATACATATGATAATGTAAGAAACAAAAAAAAA
>NW_005244444.1:0-253 GCF_000412655.1 Myotis brandtii
AATTGGCAAACTCCACAAATCAGAGATTGAATTACTATTTTATGGACTGTCTAGATTTTAAAAAGGGATGCATAAAATATTAATAGTGCAGATTAAACTTAAAAGTGGGTCCTGTCGGTAGCTGTTGCATTGGGAATAGCACAAAAATCAGCAAGAATATTTTTCCAATATTTGAAAACTATTATCTGATTCATAAAGAAGTTACATTATTGCCCAGCTGGTGTGGATCAGTGGTTGAGCATCTACCTATGAA
>NW_005244445.1:0-253 GCF_000412655.1 Myotis brandtii
CATGAACAAGCGGTCTATGTGAGATTGAGCATTTGGTTTCATCTAAAACACTAGTTTTCATCTCTACAAGTTTGATTAAGGTCTTGTTTTATATCTTTTAGTCCTCTTTTTAATATATTAAATTTTTCATTTATGCCTCGAATATATGGAACCCATTCATAACTGTGTTATTATTCTTGCATACTATCACATGAGTAATCACTAAATTAAATATTCTTATTATGGGTTCTATTTTCCTTCTTCTTTACATGCC
>NW_005244446.1:0-253 GCF_000412655.1 Myotis brandtii
GGCAGCACCTTCCCAGGGTGCACGCGCACACCAGCAGCACTTCCCAGGGCTGCACTGGCTCTGACCGGCTGGCCTGCTGATGCCTAGGAGGGGTGTGCTGGCACATTAAATGCCCTTTGTCCTTACTCTACAGGGTATTCCTGGCACTGTGTGACAACCCGAAGGACCGAGGCACCATTGTGGCTCAAGGTGGTGGCAAGGTAATTGGGTGGGATAAGGTTCTTGGCATCCTGAAAGGTACTCTACTGGGGAG
>NW_005244447.1:0-253 GCF_000412655.1 Myotis brandtii
TTACAGCTAAATTGGGGAACAATCACTCTGAATTGCTGACTGGAGACTATCTGAAAAGGAGACTTTTAATCAATGACTGCAGAAAGCTACCACGAGACTGGTAGGAAGGGTGGAGTCTCAGAGGGGGGCCAGCCCCACTCCCACGGGTGGTAGACTAAGGTCATGGAAGGATATCTCAGCTGTGGGAGTTTCACCCTGAGAAACATGAAGCCTAGACCCCAGAACAGGCTTCCTAGCCCAGAGCGCCAGAGAC
>NW_005244448.1:0-253 GCF_000412655.1 Myotis brandtii
GTGAAACCTCTACTTATTAATAAGTGGTTCTTTCAACTACCACAGTCAACCTGTATGCTCTTCTGAAGTGGTTTTTCTTTCATTAGTTAAAATAAAGAGGAAACATAACTGTACTCTTCATGTGAAAACTCAGACTAAGAGTTTCCCATAACACAAATTCACTCTTTAAGAGGCAGCTCCGAAGTTCCCCTCTCTGGAATGTCTTCCTGAATTCTCCCCCGCTCCAGGCAGCCTTCCTCACTCTCTGCTCTGT
>NW_005244449.1:0-253 GCF_000412655.1 Myotis brandtii
ACCAGTTATGGAATTTATGTGAGTCTTCCATCAATGATTGAGATACTATATATGTGTGTTTTTGTTTGCAACAGAAGCTAGAGTCACCTGAACTAGTAGGCTTGCTGTGGTTGCACATGGGTAGCTGCCCCCTGTAGGTTTCAGAGGCTCCTCAAGCTTAGCTGGTCTAGAGTTGAACTGATTTCTTCTTTCCCACTCCAAATCTATTCCACTTTCTCCATTCGCTGTCCACAATCCACCCACATAGCTAGAA
>NW_005244450.1:0-253 GCF_000412655.1 Myotis brandtii
GGATCCGGATCCCGGGCTAGCAAAGGTGTCCCACCAACAGCCTGAGGGCCCATTGCATCCCGGACCCCACCCCACCCCTCTTGGGACGAGCGCCAGACGCAGGGCGTGTGGCTGGCTAGCACTGCTGTGGAGGCACGAGCCTCTCCCGATCAGGACTGACTGGGGGCGAGTCCTCAGCAGGCACAGTGGGGCTGGGATGAGTGGCAGGCAGGAGCAGTAGGAGGCATTGGACTGCCTGTTTCAGCCCAATCTC
>NW_005244451.1:0-253 GCF_000412655.1 Myotis brandtii
AAAGCCAAGAGTCACTGCTGTAAATGAATGACTAGCATGTGGTCAATCCACCTGGAGCACAGGGATGGGTTGTATGTCACGTGGTGTGACTTTCTGCAGCAGTTTTAACCGTGCTGTGTGCTAAGCCACGCCCCTGCCATGTGCTAAGCCACACCCCCGCCGTGTGCATTTGTTTACTCTCAGTGACTGGGGAATGCAGGCATTTGCTAGACCTAGTCTGTATACATTTTAAACTACTGTAATAAATATAGAA
>NW_005244452.1:0-253 GCF_000412655.1 Myotis brandtii
TAATGCATCCATAATGACATATATCCACTATTATAGTGTTATACAGAATACTTTTAGTGCCTAGAAATCCGCTGTGCTCTGTAATGTCTTATTTTTTTGTAATACACACACAAAAAAGGAAGAGCTGAGTTTTGTCATAAATATAGACATACCAGACATAGCACAAGCTCAGAACTTCATCAGGACATTTATACACATTTATTTCGGTCTCAAAACCACTTTGCACCGTGTGTATAAAGTTATAGTACTTTGT
>NW_005244453.1:0-253 GCF_000412655.1 Myotis brandtii
CCCCACCCCCAGCCTCTAGCAACCACTGATCTGCTTTCCATCTCTGTAATGTTGTCATTCTAAGACTATTACATAGATGGAGTCATGCAGTATGTGACCTTTTGAGATGGCCTTTTTACATTTAGCACAATGCCCTAGAGATCCTTGCAAGTTATTGCATGGGTCAAAACAACAAGAATCCTACCTTCTTACTCGGCCATGTCCAACGTTGACAAAATTGGGACCCTGGCCTGTAGTTTGATCCCTCCCTTGG
>NW_005244454.1:0-253 GCF_000412655.1 Myotis brandtii
CCTGCACCGGAACCGGAACCGGAGCCCGGGGTTGGGTTTCAGGCCGCTCTCCACTCTGCGCATGAATAATGCAGCTGCTGAGATTGGAAGGTGACCTCAGCGGGCAGGGCAGGGGCTCCCCCAGAGCGGCCACTGCCCATCGGACACAGGGTTCCCTGCTGGCCCGGCCTCTGCTGGGACCAAGGGGGGGACGCCTGTGAGGGGAGGCAGCTCCCCCCTTGCCCAGGTCCCCATGGCTTGCCCCCCCCCCACC
>NW_005244455.1:0-253 GCF_000412655.1 Myotis brandtii
GGCACACAGAGAGTGCTTAGTAAGTGTTCATAGGCTGAATTTCATTGAACTCTTAGATTTGTGGATTAAGAGTTTATGGTATTCAACATTTATTCTGGACCTGCCTTTCTATTTCCTAATTTTTTCTGATTCACCCATCACCCTGCCTCTCCCTGAGAACCTGGAGTCTATAGAGAGGAGTCTTCATTGTTGAAAATGAGATTACCAGAATATCTATATTTCCAGAATAAGCATATTTTAAAGGATAGTTGTT
>NW_005244456.1:0-253 GCF_000412655.1 Myotis brandtii
CTTACAAATAGATTATCTGATCACATATGGGATGTCCTGCTAAAAACCTTTCATAGAGACCTGGCCAGTGTTATCAGTGGTTAGAGTGTCAGCCCCTACACCAAGGGGTTGCGGTTTGATATCCAGTCAAGGGCACTTTCCTGGGTTTGAAGTTCGATCCCCCGGCCTGTTCAGGGACACACGTAGGAGGTAACCAATCCATGTGTCTCTCTTATATTCTCTCTCTCTCTCTCTCTCTCTCACTCTCCCTCTC
>NW_005244457.1:0-253 GCF_000412655.1 Myotis brandtii
GATGCTGAATGTGGTTTCCAGGGAAGGAGGTTGGCAGCGTGCCTTGGGTGCGTGCTGCCCCTGTATTAGCTGCTGCAAAACAAATGCTGAATGTAATGTTTTTTGTCTTTTTTTTTGTATAAGCAAAAGTCCTTTATGAATTTCTTTTGGTTAGAGAAAACAGGTCTTTCATAAAAGGAAAGTGGCCTAAAGTAAACTTTTGAAAAGCTAAGGATACCTCTAATTGCTATTGCTGTATTTTTTAGAACAACAA
>NW_005244458.1:0-253 GCF_000412655.1 Myotis brandtii
CACAAACGTTGTCAAGGGAGTACATTCTAAGGGTCCCCGTCACAAGGAGAAATTGTTTCTTTTTTACTTTCTTCCTTTCTTTTTCATTGTATCTGTATGAGAAGATGGATGTTAGCTGAGCCCACTGTGCTAATCATCTCACAATATATGTAAATCAAACCATCAGGCTGCACGCCTTAAACTTACACCGTGATGCATGTCAATTATTTCTCAATAAAACTGGAGGAAAAAAAGGAAACTAAAAAAAAAAAAA
>NW_005244459.1:0-253 GCF_000412655.1 Myotis brandtii
CTCGAGAGGGATCTAGTCCAGCTTCTGGTGGTACTTCAGGCATCAGACTAACGGGGCATGCTCTGGGCTTGGGCAGCTCGCCTCTTTATCTCCCAGAGACACAGTTGCTTCCTGTGATCATGGACTCATTGGTCACTCATCTGTTCACTTACTATTACTGGTTGAGCCTGAATAAAGTTACAAGCTGGAAATAAAGAACAAAACAAGACATGGCCATGGCCTTGGGAACTTTGTTTTCTGATGGGAGACAGAC
>NW_005244460.1:0-253 GCF_000412655.1 Myotis brandtii
GGACAATTTGCATATTAGCCTTTTATTATATAAAATAATAAGTGTAAGAAATGGGTTACATAGCAATAGGTCAAAGCTTATGCTTGTTTTATGACAGCATATAATTGAACTTAACTCATTATTTTATTTTCTTTTTCCTTTCTCTGACTTAAGCTAAATCTTAGTTTCACATAAACTAGAGTCTCTAATTAACTTCATAAAAAAAAGGATGCCTTTATTTAAAAATTTTTTAAAATATATTTTTATTGATTTC
>NW_005244461.1:0-253 GCF_000412655.1 Myotis brandtii
CCGGCCCCAATCGCCCCTCAGGGCTTCTCCACCTCTCGCTGCTCCTGAGGGGTGATCAGGGCCGGTAGCCACTGCTTGCACCTGCTTCCAGCGATGGCCCCACTAGCACCCGCTGCCAGTGCCAGAGCTGCCACTCACACCCATTGCCAGCGCTGGCCCGGCTTGCACCCACAGCCAGAACTTGATCCACCGCTTACACCTGCTGCCAGCAATGACCCTGCTCACACCTGCTCCCGGCACTGGAGCTGCCGCT
>NW_005244462.1:0-253 GCF_000412655.1 Myotis brandtii
ATAGTTGTTTAATCCCTGTAACAACCCTGAAGGTAGACATGCTATTCATTTTGTGAATAAGGAAATTAAATTAGAGATTATAATTTATGTAATTTCACACCATAAGTAAAAGCAGTGCTGAGATTTAAACTCCCTACATACTGCTCTTTTCTGTACACCCTTATGAATTCTTACAGCTTGCATTCCAAACGTGGTACCATATTAATCATTTCTCTTTATTTTGTATTTTGATGCTTTAACATCTTGGGGCTTT
>NW_005244463.1:0-253 GCF_000412655.1 Myotis brandtii
TAGTTAAGTATAAATATAAAAATCTTCCTTAAATAAGTAATCTTGAAATATATAAAATTATATATGTAGAAAATTCTTATAATTAGTGTATAGTATTATGTTCTGGCATGATATAAATTCAGGTATGTTCAAATCACCTAATGATGAAACAGGCAGCCTTAGAATTCCTGTACAGAATAAGAAAAGAGATATGCACGCTATTTACATTTTCCACTGCAAGCAGATTTCTAACAATATGTTCTGCCTCACTCAT
>NW_005244464.1:0-253 GCF_000412655.1 Myotis brandtii
ACACACACACACACACACACAGGAGTGATGATGTTCAGCTCATGCACTGATCAGAAAGAGTAGCACTCAGGACAGACGGACAGACGCTAACTCTCAGCCCGACTGGCGGGGGCGGGAAGCCTGGGAGCTGTCAGACGCTGAGTCTGCACCGGCCCAGGTCCCCCGACCTCCCCTCCGCCTGGGACGCGCAGGCGCACGGGCGCCAAGGTCCCCAGGACTAGGCAGGAGGAGCCTCACCGCGCAGGCGCACCGA
>NW_005244465.1:0-253 GCF_000412655.1 Myotis brandtii
TGGCTCGTGAGCCGCAGTTTGCCAACCACTGGTCTAGCTAGCTGAAATTACTTCGTAAATTGAGGAATATTGTTTTCTCTATACCAAATGATTATAAAGGTGAGGTACCTCTTCTACTCTAGTATAAAATTATGGCTATAGTCCTAGCCAGTTTGGCTCAGAGGATAGAGCATCAGACTATGGACTGAAGGGTCCCCGGTTCGATTCTCAGTCAGGGCACATGCCAAGGTGCAGGCTCAATCCCCAGTAGGGG
>NW_005244466.1:0-253 GCF_000412655.1 Myotis brandtii
CACCAGGGGACAGATGCTCAAAGAAGGAGCTGCCCCCAACCAGACAACCGGACCGTCTGCCCCCAGAGAGGGAAGTGACCAACGGTGGTGGTGGCGATCAGGGGGCGGGGCTGGCCAGCCAATGCCCAGCCAGTTGCCTCCCACAAACTAGCAGTCAAACATCCCCTGAGGGCGCAGGCCAGGCTGAGGGACACCCTCTCCCCACCACCACCACCACCACCATGCATGAATTTCGTGCACCAGGCCTCTAGTA
>NW_005244467.1:0-253 GCF_000412655.1 Myotis brandtii
TTTAAAAAAATTACATAATCAATAAGGAGAAGAAAAGAACTCTGATTTTTATAAATTGGGTGAAGGATATGAAAAGGTAATTTGCAAAAGTAAAACAAGCAACTGATTAAGTATATGAAAAATTGTTAAGAATCATAAATACAGGCAAGTTAAACCAACTAGATGCCATTTTACTCACCAGAGTAGCAAACATTTTAAATTATCTAAGTACCCTGTGTTGAGGTACTGACTTTAGTTGCAAATGATAAAAAAA
>NW_005244468.1:0-253 GCF_000412655.1 Myotis brandtii
ATGTGCTCTCCAGGGGGACAGCACCTGACTGGGACACCAGAAAAAGGCTCAGAGCTCAGAGCTAGAAGTCCAAAATGGGAACAGCCCCTGTCACTGCATCGCAGCGTGTCACTGGCAAGGCACCTGCCCCGGGAACATCTTGCCTCTGGGGAGGGCAGGGGGTGGCCTCACAGCACCCATTTTCCACTTCCCTTCTCCTTTGTTAGTTTTAGAAAACTCCAGCCCAGCCGGTGTGGCTCAGTGGTTGAGCATT
>NW_005244469.1:0-253 GCF_000412655.1 Myotis brandtii
CACATCCAAACAGAACTCATGCTCTTCTCCCTCAGACTCTTGCCCATGTGCCCCTCCTCACTGACCACAGGCACCTTTGACTTCTTTCTTTCCTTCACAGTCTCGCTACTCAAAGGGTGGTTCACCCTTACCCCCGGAATCACAATCTGCATTTGAGCAAGATCCCCAGGTGGCACACACACAGGAAGATGTGGAAGTGCTAGTTTACAGCATATATCACAACCACGCCTCCTTCCATTTAACACGGTGTTAA
>NW_005244470.1:0-253 GCF_000412655.1 Myotis brandtii
ATATATATTGAAGAAAAAGAAAGAAGAGGTAATCTGCATGATAAAAACATTTGCCTGGGTCCCTTTCCCCCAAAAGAAGATGTCCTACTCTAAAAATAATCCCTTATTTTATTTTGTCAATAGCTCCCCTGCTCCACCCTTCTTCCTATAAAACCCTCCTATTTTGTACAACCTCTCTGAGAGCCCTTCTAGTTGCTAGGTGAGATGCTGCCCAACTCATGAATTACTTAATAAAGCCAATTAGATCTTCAAA
>NW_005244471.1:0-253 GCF_000412655.1 Myotis brandtii
CTGTGACCTCCCGTGGCCCGCAGATCAAGCAGCACGAGTTCAGGGAGAAGTTCAGGCAGGAGGCCCCGTTCACCTTCAGCGACCCCGAGCCCTACCAGTCCCTGAATAAGGTGCCTGCCCTCCCCCTCAAGCCCTTGTTGTGCGTCCGCGGCCCGGCCGGTGGGACTGGCCTCGAAAAGGCCGGACTCAGCCCCAGCTCGAACTCACCAGGATAAACCGCCTTCCCGCCAGATCCCATCGGGGGTGGGGGGGG
>NW_005244472.1:0-253 GCF_000412655.1 Myotis brandtii
TTCCCCATCCAGTGATGAGAGCCTGGTGGCCAGGGGAGGTCCGAGAGGTCAGCCATTCCCACCCGCTCGCTGGCCCCAGCCCCACCACCAGTCACCCTCTGTGTGGGGGGCTACCAGTGGGGTGGGGACCTTGGCCTGGCACTGCCCACATCCCCCGCCATCCACCCCAGGTCCCTATTCACCATTGGCGATCGGAGCCTGCTGGCCGAGGCAAGAGACCAAGAGGTGATCAATGCACCTCATAGTGACTGGT
>NW_005244473.1:0-253 GCF_000412655.1 Myotis brandtii
AATTTCATGCACCTGGCCTCTAGTATCTTTTATAATTTTCTTGTTCCTAATTGGTCTTTTGGACAACATTTTGGTAAACATGATAGGAACAAGGTATTAGGTGATTAATGTACCTGGAGAAATGCAATAAATGTCAGGAATGTTATAAGGGATGGGAGGGAAAATTGGGAATACTGTGTTAAGTGTTATAAGATAACTAGAGGCCCGGTGCAGGAATTCATGTACTGGTTGGGTCCCTCAGCCTGGCCTGCAC
>NW_005244474.1:0-253 GCF_000412655.1 Myotis brandtii
GACTGCAGGGGCCACAGGGAAAGCAGTGCACAGGCGCGGGGGAGGAGGCCATCATTTTATCTGTAGAAGATATTGTGTGATTGAAACCACACAAGTCCCTGAAAGCAGAATTTCTCCCTCTCCACACCACCTTGGAAAAATAAAAGCCCTGCGCCCTCCCCTTTCCATTCTCCATCCAAGTAGGTCTTACCTGTGATCTTTCCTGTGCTTCTCAACAGTTTCAATCAGGAGCATAATAACCATCCCACGTCCC
>NW_005244475.1:0-253 GCF_000412655.1 Myotis brandtii
TTTTTATTCCTGGCAGGAGAAGGAAAATAATACCTTTAGGGATTGATTATGACCATAAACTGTGCCTGGTAATTCATGAACAGCCATTCCATGGCTCCTCCCACTAATTCTGGAAGCTGGTTCATCATTTGTCCTTTGCAGATGAGAGTGTTGAGGCTCACAGAGTCCTTTAACTATTCCAAGTTCTCAGAGCTGTGCAATTGCAAAGAGAACAGAACATTTGAACCCAAGTTCACCTGATGCCAAAGCCTGT
>NW_005244476.1:0-253 GCF_000412655.1 Myotis brandtii
AGGCGGGTGTATTGGAATGAGTAGGAAGGTGGGATGCAGGGAGGACAGAGACAATGGCTGCAGACACAGTTCGGTGCCCACTGTGACTCCAGCTAGCACAGTCGCGGGGAGAGGTCAGGCTGCGGCCCCACAAGATGGCCTGGAGCATTAGAAGGGCAGAAGCAGTTTCCCTCCCAGGATGTGTGCAACCATCGCCACAATCAACTTTAGAACACATTCATCACCTCAGAAAGAACCCCCAAACCCGCACCTT
>NW_005244477.1:0-253 GCF_000412655.1 Myotis brandtii
ACCAAGCCAGTGTCCAAGCTCACTTCTAACTGTGCTTGTTGGAATGTTTCCAGTTTTCTAATACCCATCATTCAAATGAAGCCTTCAAGCTTCACCTGGGAGGAACTAATCTTTCCTCCCCTACATGCTCACAGCCTTTGGGCCTCTGCTTAGCACTCTGTATTGTTTATATATGTACTAAAGGCCCGGTGCACAAAATTAGTGCATGGGAGGGGTTGTCCCTCAGCCCGGCCTGCAACCTCTCCAATCTGGG
>NW_005244478.1:0-253 GCF_000412655.1 Myotis brandtii
CCTTCCCACTGTAGTTTGACAGTCTGTTCGATGCTGCAAAAGTTTTAAATTTTGATGAAGTATAATTTATGCTTGTTTTCTTTCATGGATAATGCTTTCAGTGTCATATCTAAAAATTCCCTCATTCAAAGTCACAAAGAATTTTTCCTAGAAGCTTCTAGTTTTACACTTTGCACTTAGTTCTATGATCCATTTTGAGGTGATTTTTGCATAAGATGAAAGGTATAGGCTAAGGTTCTTTTTCTTTTTTTTT
>NW_005244479.1:0-253 GCF_000412655.1 Myotis brandtii
GCATTAGGAAGGTTGAGAACCACTGTTTTAGATTTAAAGGTTAAAGATACATTTTATAACTGAAGTAGAAATAGGAACTAATTTTCCCTCTCACTCCGGTCACTTCCTATCCCTCTTTAAAAACTATCAACTACTTACTCCCCATTCCCTCCCTATCACATCCTAATGGCTGTGTTGAGATAGACTGGTTTGCTTATTAAAGTGAGAACTGGGTACCTTGATAGGTATAAGAGGGCCTCTCTCCTATCTGGGC
>NW_005244480.1:0-253 GCF_000412655.1 Myotis brandtii
TTTGAGTTTTCTTAAATACATTATCCTCTTTAATGCTAAAATATGCAATTTTATGTGGAAAAAAATATAGACTTCAAAAAGTCTATATGGACTTCCAGTTAAAGATGAAACATGTGTTTCTTCTCTCCTTCCCAAGACCCCACTAACATGATACTAGGTAAACTGCAAAGGTTTCAATCCATAGCGACAAAGAGAAAAGGAGCGAGTAAATTAATGGACTAGAGATTTCAGTAACTAGTGGACAAAGACATAT
>NW_005244481.1:0-253 GCF_000412655.1 Myotis brandtii
AATTTTATAGTATACATTTAGCAATTGACTCTAATTATACCATATAAAATAATGAAAAACCTTTAATTTAAAATCCTAACAAAAACATTCAACATTACCTATCAACATTTATCATAAAAATAAACTGAAGGTAAGTGTTCTGAAAATTTTAATGTTTTTTAAACTTAAAATATATTTTGATTTTTTAATTTAAATATGGGATAATTAATCAAGAAGAGGTGATTATGGACCAGTACTTTAAAGACAAAATACC
>NW_005244482.1:0-253 GCF_000412655.1 Myotis brandtii
CCTTTGGAATTCAGTTCAGTTTAAAAAATATGATGGCGGTAAAGAGTGGTGCCTAGGGAAGGAATTCAGATTGCGGGCTGAGGCCTTTCTGTGTGTTTTCCCTTAATGGGCTGGGGAGAGGGTTGATGGTGCACCGTGGGTGTCCTCTCTCTGCAGACATGACACATTCCTGGCTTTGGCATAGGCCCTGCGAAGTGGACAGAACCAGTTACCTGGTGGCCAGGAACTAGTAGGGGTGATGGGATGTGAGCAG
>NW_005244483.1:0-253 GCF_000412655.1 Myotis brandtii
GCACTAATTGTATCTTGTTCTGGAAATATGGAATAAGCCAGAAGGCTAGCACAATATTAAACATTAGGAAATAAAACATTTTATCTTACCTTTTCTCTAAATAACATGGAGGAAAGGAGATAGGACATCTATGAGAATTGAGATCTGCCAATGGTTGTAGTGGTGAAGTGGGTAATTTACTATATAAAGAAAAAGGCTTAAACCTTTCTTAAGCAAATACACATATTCAAAAGTATATATACTTTATGTCCTA
>NW_005244484.1:0-253 GCF_000412655.1 Myotis brandtii
GGTACAGGAGGCAGCTGTTTGATGTTTTGTTCTCACATTGATGTTTCTGTCTCACCCCCTCTCCCTTCCTCTCTAAAAACCAATTTAAAAAGTCTTTTCTAAATTTTAATAATAAAAAATAAGATAGTCTCAAATTAGATGGATCAATAAAAAGATGTTTAAGAATATTATATAAGGTAAAAAGATGTTTAAGAATATTACAAAAGGTAATTTCCTTAGCCAGTTTTGCTCAGTGGATAGGGCATTGGCCTGC
>NW_005244485.1:0-253 GCF_000412655.1 Myotis brandtii
TTTTTTACAGCTGCGTAGTATTCCACTGTGCAAATGTAAACTGCTGATCTTTTCACTGTCTCCATAGTTTTTCCTTTTCCATAATGTCATATACCACATAGTTGGAATATAGTAGGTAGTCTTTTCATATTTGCTTCTTTCACTCAGCAATATGCATTTAAGTTTCTGCCACATCTTTTTGTGGCTTAATAGCTCATTTCTTTTAAAAAATATATATTTTACTGATTTCAGAGAGAAGGGAGAGGGAGAGAGA
>NW_005244486.1:0-253 GCF_000412655.1 Myotis brandtii
GCTAATGACAAAAAGTAAATATTGGTAATTAATCTTAGAGAAATTGACTTGAATAAATTAGCAATGAACACTCAAAGTTTAATTGTTTTAGGTATACATATGCCAATAGTTAGGCATATTAATTCTGAGATCATTTTTACAGTTCTTATCACTGATCAGAAGTGATCAAATTCTCTTGGGAGTGGAGGGCTAATACCCCAATAGCTTTGTTTTGTTGTGGAGTCTTCTTGAAAACTCTCTTTCTTTATTATAC
>NW_005244487.1:0-253 GCF_000412655.1 Myotis brandtii
AATATGAATGGATATAGCTATACTAGTAGCTAAAGTAATGAAATATTTTTATATACTTGCCAAATAGCCACTGCTTTGCCATCCTACCTCACAGCCACTTCCCCTTAAAACTTTCAGATCTTCCACACCCAGACACTAAACTGTTGGCACTTATTAGAATTGGTCAGTGCCTATACCATGTGGACTGTGAAATGCAGGGTGTCCCAGAAATGTATCCACACTTTAACAGCCGATAGCTCAATTTTGAAAATGA
>NW_005244488.1:0-253 GCF_000412655.1 Myotis brandtii
AAGACCTGTACTCAGAAAATTATAAGACACTGAAGAACGAAATTGAAGAAGCTACAAATAAGTGGAAATATATACCGTGTCCATGGAAAGGAAGAATTAACACCATATTATCCCAAGCAATCCAGAGATTCAACACAATTCCTACCAAGATACCAATGATGTGTTTCACAAAGCTAGAACAAATATTCTAAAAATTTATATGGAACTACAAAAGAACCCGAATAGCCACAGCAATTTTGAGAAAGAAGAACAA
>NW_005244489.1:0-253 GCF_000412655.1 Myotis brandtii
TGGGTGGGGTCCCTCGGCCTGGCTGGCAATCGGGGCCAATAGGGGCTGTCTTATCCGGTCCCTATTGGGGTGATTGAGTCTGCTGGCTGTGGGAGGGTGGACCACAGGAGGTTGGCCGGCCAGTCCCCCTGATTGGGGCCAATGGAGGGACCAGCCGGTAGAGGGAGGGACCAGGGGATGTTGGCTGGCCAGGGGAGGGACTGTGGGAGGTTTGCCGGCTGCTAGAGGTTGGCTGTGGGAGCACACTGACCAC
>NW_005244490.1:0-253 GCF_000412655.1 Myotis brandtii
AGGCTATCTCATTTGATCTCCAAGTCTTAGATATTTTGCAGGTAAGAAAACTGACATTCTCAGTGGTGAGGTGATTTGCAAAAGGCCAAATGGCAATGAGGTGGCCAATTCCAGATTCCAGTCCCAGCTTTGTCTGTCTAAAACCATGATCTCCTTCAGAACACCTCAAGAACCACGATTCAGTGTGATGGGCCTAGCGGGCTTAAAGACATTTGTAATTTGGCTAAACTTCCCATTGTACCTGAAGTGAACC
>NW_005244491.1:0-253 GCF_000412655.1 Myotis brandtii
GAACCTGGGACCTTTCAACCTTTCAGTCTGCAGGCCGATGCTCTCTCCTCTGAGCCAAACCAGTTAGGGCCAGGCTCATGTTCTGAAACCAGCGGGTCTCAGAGGGCGCTTCCTGGACCGGGAGCTTCCGCATAAGCACTTATTAGAAAAGTAATTGTCCTGCCCGGCCGGTGTGGCTCCAGTGGTTAAGCGTCAACCTATGAACTGGGAGGAGGCCACGGTTTGATTCCTGGTCAGGGCACATGACCAGGTT
>NW_005244492.1:0-254 GCF_000412655.1 Myotis brandtii
GGGGGACTGGTGGTTAAAATGTCTAAGCTTTTAGATGAGTCAAGTAGGTGGGGAAGGCTGGGGAGGATGTTCCAAGGTAAAACCAGTGAGCACACAGACACAAAGATGAGAAAGTGCCTGGGAAAACAGAGACGCTAGTTCACAGAGCTGATTTAGACCGTCATTGGATGAAGGTCCCTTTACAAAGTGTTTCATTTCAGAGCTTTGGTTGCTACTCACACAGGCAGCAGTAGCGATAGGAAAAGTAATCAAGG
>NW_005244493.1:0-254 GCF_000412655.1 Myotis brandtii
TGCCAGGCACCCATGAGGAGCCTGCCCCGCACCCACTTGGCCTCTTCTGGGTGAGCCGGGCCACAGCCACCAAGACCACAGGGGCCAGTGGGGCTCCCCATGGGTTCACACAGCAGCAGCTGGTCTTCGAGGCCAGCAGGGAGAAAGCACACTGCCCATTCGGCTTCCGTGCAGCGCTGCTGAGTGGCCCAGAGGCCCACGTTGTGCCCCGGCCTGCGGTGTCAGGCCGCACTCACCACATCTCCATGTGGGGA
>NW_005244494.1:0-254 GCF_000412655.1 Myotis brandtii
GTTGCTTGCTTTGTGTATATATGTGAATCGCCCTACCTTGTATATAACCCACAGTAAATGATGACAGTGGGCTCTTTGGATGTTTATAATATAAATTTGAATTTTATAATATAATTATAATATACATTAATTATAATATAAATATAAATAATGAAACATATAACATAAATTCGAATGCCAACATCACACTTATATTCTCATCCAGTGCAGGAAACTGACTTACTCTGGGCAAACTTTGGAGGATTGTCATTAAC
>NW_005244495.1:0-254 GCF_000412655.1 Myotis brandtii
CTCCCCATAAGCCAGTAGAGTCACACGCAGGTTACACGCACGGGGGAGCTTATGTGATGGAGCGAGCAGAGTGCCTCGGGGGCGAAGTCCCTCCAGGTCCCACACAGCGGCTCCTCGGTGGGGTGGCAAGGGCAGAATTGGCCTCCAGCCTGGCGGTTAGGGCCGGGCTCTGGAGCTCTGCGTTCTCACATGCCAGGGGTGGGGTCCCACTCATATTGGTGTCCAGATGGGGTCCTTATCCAAGTGTCCAGACT
>NW_005244496.1:0-254 GCF_000412655.1 Myotis brandtii
AACGGGCTGCTGCTGTGCTCTCGAACTGCCTGCCGAACTGGTTTTAGTATTATTTTTTAAATTCCCAGCCTCTGCAGACCATTACTTTTGCAAAATATAATAAAATGACTTATCAGAAAAATGGTCCTTATGGTCACAGCAAAGTAAATCACATGTTTGAGTGCTCAGCTTCCGAACTGACCTTGTGGCAGGTGCTAAGTGGAGCCCACTTTGGTTGCTCTGCTCTGCACAGTGGGCTCAGATGGGAGAGATGC
>NW_005244497.1:0-254 GCF_000412655.1 Myotis brandtii
TAGCAATGGAACTTTCCCCACAGGCTTCCCAGCAATTTCTCCTTTTTGTCTTGTTCATAAGTGTAAGTAGGAGGAATAGGTTGCCCTTAATAACACTAGTAACATTTATTGAGCACTTACTAGGTACAGATAGTGTTCTACCTTCTTCACATGCATTTGATTCTCACAGAAACTGTTTGAAATGTTGATGTTTTTGTTATTGTTATTATTCAACAATTTTAAAGTTGAAGAAACTAAGCAAGACAGAGGTGGAG
>NW_005244498.1:0-254 GCF_000412655.1 Myotis brandtii
TATCACATTTTTCTCTCTCTTCTGCCTCCAGTCGTTCTCTCGCTCCCTCCCTCTCTCCCTTCATCTTTCCCTTCCTTTCCTCCATCCTCCTCTTTCTTTCTCTCTCCCTCCCTCTAGTCTTTCCTTCCATTATCATATCACCTTCCATGTTGATGATCATCTTGCCTTCCTCTTATAAAAATGCTTGTGATTCCATCTATAACCTACAGAATCCCCCATCTCAAAATCTTTAACTTAATCACACCTGCACAATC
>NW_005244499.1:0-254 GCF_000412655.1 Myotis brandtii
CTCTGTAAAAAATCAATAAAATTTATTTTTTAAAAATTTGTTGAATGAATGAATAAATATTATCTATACTAATAATAGCCTAGGGCCGTCATGACCAAATGGACAACCAAGAGCAGGGGTTCTGCAGTGGGGGCAGGGCCGCGGCAGACATCTCTCTGCATGCCTGCACCGGGGGTCTAGTTCAAGTTCCGATTGTGAGAGGGTAAGTGAGAATGACATAGGCCAGGGGTGGGCAACCCCTGGCATGCGTGCCA
>NW_005244500.1:0-254 GCF_000412655.1 Myotis brandtii
GGGTGGTGCTCTAACATCTGCATAAACTCTGCCACCTCTCAGGCTGCCACGAGCTCCAGGGCTGCCGTGAGGCACGCTCAAGAAATGTTTTGGTTAAGCACTTCAGGGCCTCATGACACACTAACCACAGCCTTGTCAGGAGGCAGGTATTTGTCAGGCATGATTTCAGAGCCAACACTCCCAGTTGAGTGTTTTATTTTATTTATTTTTAAAATAGATTTTCATTGATTTCAGAGAGGAACGGAGAAGGAGAG
>NW_005244501.1:0-254 GCF_000412655.1 Myotis brandtii
CACCCATTTTTCCTCCTATTCTTCCACTATAGTTATACGATGCTTTTCTGATACATCAATATGTATAGTTTAAATTTGTATTGTACGTTGATTACATCTCTCCTTTCCTCCTCTTTACAAGTTTTTAATTATATCATAGGTTCCTGTGACTATTTTAGACCCAAACTGTCTCACAGAACTGTAAGACAGCTTTCTATAAAGTTAATGCCTTTGAACATATGCTTTCCTCCCCTCTCTTTCTCTATCTTTTATTC
>NW_005244502.1:0-254 GCF_000412655.1 Myotis brandtii
CTCTGTCTGCGGGTCCTTGTCCCCAGGTGCTCCTACCAGCCTAGGGGATGGGCCCCTCCCTTCCTCCCTTCCTCCGGGAGCAGCGTGTGCATGGGTGGGTGCGTCTGCATGGCTGTCAGGAGCCGCAGGGCCCTGACACCGTGCCCAGAGGAAGAGGCAGGAGGGGGTGACCATGTGGGGCTGAGCCAGACCACTCGGGGCAGCTCTGTGCCTGTTTCCTCACCTATACAATCCGGACAAAACAGGAGTGATCT
>NW_005244503.1:0-254 GCF_000412655.1 Myotis brandtii
TTTATTCCATCTCTGCTCTGACAGAAGGACTGTAAACATTTACAGAATCAGCTATGTTTCTCCATTAAATGACCTGACTGCTTGTTTCTTCTGCTTTTGACATCTTTTGCTTTCAGTATCTTATGTGAGGTTGTTTGGCCCATTTCTTCAAAATATTTTTCCAAGTCTACATGTGTGTTTGTCTTACATTTTTATACTGATTACCAATCCTTAGATGTGTTGAAAATTAAAAAGTAAAACTATTTTTCTCAGGC
>NW_005244504.1:0-254 GCF_000412655.1 Myotis brandtii
GTGTTAAACACGGCATCCCGCCGCTTAAGACCACAGATAGCTTGACGAAGACTCCAACCGAAGCAGCCAATGTTCTACGAGATCAATATTCTTCTGTGTTTCTCAAAGCAACTGCGACATCTGCATTCACTTCTGATGTGCAACCGCTTCTTTGCTATGTAAGCTTCACAACGGAAAAAGTTTTTCGAAAGTTACTGTCCGTGAGACCCAACAGTTCCCCGGGAAACGACAATCTCCATCCCCGAATGCTGCAT
>NW_005244505.1:0-254 GCF_000412655.1 Myotis brandtii
AGGAGTTTGACCAGGAAGCGGGGCCAGCCAGCCAACCATCCGTGGTCCCTCCCCTAGCCAGCCCCATCCCCAATTGGCCCCCCACCCTGATCGATCTCCCACATCCCCTCCCTGCCCCCCCAGCCAGCCAATCCCGATCGGCCCCTATTGGGGTGGGCCAGCAGGACCCCACACTTGCATGAATTTGTGCACTGGGCCTCTAAGAACTAATCAGTATCTTATGTTTTTCTTAGGAATGGGCTGTTTCTGGGGAG
>NW_005244506.1:0-254 GCF_000412655.1 Myotis brandtii
TTGTACAAGGTATTGGTTGAGTTTGTTATTCTTTTGTTAATTTTCTGGTTTGTTTTTTATATACATTTCCAATTTTCAGCATGATTAGTTGAAAAAACTATCTCCATTAAGTATGTTTGGTACCTTTTAAAAAATCAATTGACCAGATCTATGTGTATCTATTTCTGGACTCTTCTGTTCCATTGATATGTCTACCTTTATCCCACTATTGATAGATTATAGTAAGTCTTAAAATGCAATATGAACCCTCCAAC
>NW_005244507.1:0-254 GCF_000412655.1 Myotis brandtii
CTACTGGGGATCAAGCCTGCAACCCAGGAATGTGCCCCTGACTGGGAATTACACCCTGACTCAACCACTGAGCCACACCAGCCGGGCAAGTTTTCTTTTTTATTCAACTAGTATTTACAAACACAGGCTACGTGCTCGGCCTGGGGTAGGTACCAGGGACACAACCGATCATGAGCTGGCGTCCCAGTCCCCTATCCTGTCGGGGTTCACAGACTCGGGTCTCCATGGCGCGCACCACGCAGGGTCTTGGAGAG
>NW_005244508.1:0-254 GCF_000412655.1 Myotis brandtii
GATAGTTATGATGTACAAGCAAATAGCATATATCTCCGGGCCTTTTCTTAACTCATATAGCAGAATACTATTTACATAGGGTCCTACTTCAGGTCCCACCTCTGGTCTCGGGGAGTCTCTGACACCGCTTTTGGGACAGAAACACAAGCGTGGGGGGCACCAGCCTCTACTCTATGCCAAGAATGCTGTACCTTTTTCAGGCCTGAAGCCAGACTCAGGCTTCTAGGTTTGAGGACACATACTGCGCGCTCCAT
>NW_005244509.1:0-254 GCF_000412655.1 Myotis brandtii
TCAGAGGTCCGCTGGGCTCTGAAATGTGTGAACATATGGAGGAAGAGCTGAAAAAGCAGAAGACTAAGAGCACAGCCGGTTTCTTATATCCAAGTGCTGTTTTGTAGGAAAGGAGTGAAGTATTTCTATCTGATCAAGTAAAGCAAAACCAATTGGCCTGATTGCGGGGGAGCCAATTCAATATGGAATAGAAGGAAAGGTCTGAGGTGGTCTAAGAAGTAAAGGTGTTTAACTTTGGAGATTTTTAGCACTGA
>NW_005244510.1:0-254 GCF_000412655.1 Myotis brandtii
TCCCAAGGCCTTGGCACCATGCCTGGCACATAGTGGGTACTAAGACTTTTTTTTACATGAATGAATGAATGAAAAATCTGGGCTGTCTGGAAATTTGACACCGAAATGCCACTTGTGTGAGTCACTGTAGAGCTGTTGACAATTTGGAAATGGGATTCCTGCATTCGGGAATGGAGACCCCCAACACAGCTAAGGTGGTCAGTGAAAACGGTGTGATGTTCAGTATTTCTGTGTCAGCTTGACTTCATTTCTCT
>NW_005244511.1:0-254 GCF_000412655.1 Myotis brandtii
GATAAAATCCAGCACCCATTTATGATAAAAGCTCTCATCAAAGTGAAAAGAGAGGGATCAAACCTCAATATAATGAAGACCATGAGTGACAAACCCACGGCCAACATCATACTCAATGGGTAAAAACTAAAAATGTTACCCTCAACATCAGGAACAAGACAGGGATTTCTGCATTCACCACTCTTTTTCAACATAATACCGGAAGTCTTAGCCACATCAATCAGACAAGAAGAAAACATAAAAGGCATCCAAAT
>NW_005244512.1:0-254 GCF_000412655.1 Myotis brandtii
ATCTAGAGAATATTAAAGTGTATCTCAACACTAAATTGTATACAATTATTAAAGAGAATAAACAAATGTTAAAATCTAAACTGGGATTTTTAATTGAATTAAGTTAGACATATTGCAGCCTATCTAGGCAGATATATCAATAGGTTGATGTCCTTAGTGGTCATAGATAAATATAGACAGATAAAAAGACAGATTTTCCCCTCTATATTTATTACAGAACTACTGCACTTAAGAATAAATTTATTGCTTTAAGG
>NW_005244513.1:0-254 GCF_000412655.1 Myotis brandtii
AGACACTCTTGCCTCCTCCTCTTAGTACCTTATTATCAGTAGGACTGTGGGGAAAGTAACAAGCTTTTAAGTAAGGTACATTGATATGCCCTTCAGGGAATGAGCAGTCTGAGACAAAACATTTCACATCTCTCAGCACAAATTTCTGCTCCCTCATGTTGACTTTGGTATCTGGACTCTTCTGCAAGGAAGCAAACGATGGGAACTAGTTAACAGTGAATGTTTGAAATCAATAACTGTCTATATTGGTGATG
>NW_005244514.1:0-254 GCF_000412655.1 Myotis brandtii
GCTCCTAAGGTCAGAATGTTAAACAACTTTTGACTTGATTTTTGCCCCATAACATGTTTCACTCAATAGTCTTTCCCTGAGCTACTCAGTCAACCTTATTCCAACAACCCAACTTCCCACAGAATAATGACAGGTCAACTGTTCACCCATTTTGCCCTTCTCCCAAGCCCCTTCCCTCTGGTAATCACCATCTGTTCTCTGCATCTATGAAGTTTTTTTGTTTTGTTTTGTTTGTTCCTTTGGGGTTTTTTTTT
>NW_005244515.1:0-254 GCF_000412655.1 Myotis brandtii
TTTTTTTTCTTTTAAAATATATTATTTTCAGAATTTTCAACATAAGTTATTTGACTTAATGAAATTTAGCAATGCATACAAATGCAGCATAACAAGGGATATTCGGAGGTAGGGTTAAATATGCAATCTGTTCAGTATCCATATGCTCAACATTAGGGACATAAATATTCCTTCTCTAAGTCTAGTCTCAGTAACACATGCTCCCTCCAGTATTTTATAATATAAGCATCACTTTGAATTGAGTGTGATTGTAA
>NW_005244516.1:0-254 GCF_000412655.1 Myotis brandtii
CTCCCCTCCCCGGCCTAGCACCTGTGAGCCGGGCGGGCCCTGCTGGGAGGCCTCTGGGCTTCACACAGGCTGTTCTTTCGCTCGCAATGCTTGCCTCTGCCGCCCCCAGCGAACTCCTCTTCATCCTTGAAAACCCACCAGGCGGTGTCATTTCATTCGTTCACTGGGTGGACATGCACTGAGGTCTGGGGGCTGGGCGTGGCGGGGAGCGTCTCTGCTGTGGGCTGTTTATGGAACTGCAGGTTTGGGCCCCC
>NW_005244517.1:0-254 GCF_000412655.1 Myotis brandtii
TTTTTTTTTGGCCCATTTTTAATGAGTGACTCATATAGGCCATGTCAAGGCCAGAGAAAACTTTTATGAGGGGCGTGATGCCTGGGCAGAGTCAAGAAGGTAATAGGAGAAAATCACGCAAATAAGAGGAAGCAGACAGAACTAAGCAGACAGAACTAAGGCAGTAAAGTCCAAAAAGAAGGTGAAGGATGCAGAATTTGACAGCAAATCCGCCTGTCTGGACTGGTGTGTGTGTGTGTGTGTGTGTGTGTGTG
>NW_005244518.1:0-254 GCF_000412655.1 Myotis brandtii
TCATGCACCAGGCCTCTAGTTATTACTATATTCAGATAAAATAAGAAGTAGTAAATCTGACACAACACAAGGAAAAAAGAAACATTCAGAGAACAACAACAACAAAAAAAGCTGTTGGAAATTAAAAATATGATATCAGAAATGAAAAACAATAAAAACATTGGATGATAATATCAAAGAAAATTCCCAGGAAGTAGAGCAAAAGACAAAGAGATAGAAAATTCTATATAATAAAAGGGTAATATGCAAATTGA
>NW_005244519.1:0-254 GCF_000412655.1 Myotis brandtii
TTTAACTTTCCACCATTTCAGGAAACTTCCTGTATGGTTTTTGGATTAAAGGAAGGAATGGTTTCTCCTTAATAAGTGGTTCCCATGCTAAAGAAACAAGACTGCCATTTTTGACTGACATCCAGTAGTCTTTGAACCAGCGATAGACAAGGACGAAGGGACAGTGTATCTTCGTACCTTGATTTAGGTCATCAGATGTGTTCCAGTTCAGGAAACAAAAGTTATGTCAGGCATTACGGTAAAAACAAATTAGT
>NW_005244520.1:0-254 GCF_000412655.1 Myotis brandtii
CCACTATATTTCTTTAGGCAGTATTCTCTTTCTCTGCTGCATGATTATTTCATACCTCCTTATTTCTCCTCAAATATCCACAACTCTTCCCTCTCTCACTCTCTGCTGATTATTTTGCTTCTCAAAGAAGCAAAAAGATAAGACAGAGTTTTTGCAGGTTCCCACCACCAAATCTAAAATCCTACATGCACTCATATCTTCTCCCAGTGCACTAGCTCTATGCCCTCTTGTCTACTCAAAGGCATAACTACACT
>NW_005244521.1:0-254 GCF_000412655.1 Myotis brandtii
TAGGAAGGTTGAGAACCACTGCCCTAGAGCTTTCTGAAGCCTGAACTACCTACAGGTTCTCCCATGTGACAAGAAGGACTTTTTGGGCCAGCATTTCTTATTAGCACTTGACTTCATACAACACATTGTTCCCGGAATAAGGGCCCTAAATTAATTCCATCATTTTATGGTCCTACTGCACTTTTAATTCAGCATAAAAAATAGCCAGAGGTGAAAGAACACATTTAATTAAATACTGTATGCAGCTGATGAAT
>NW_005244522.1:0-254 GCF_000412655.1 Myotis brandtii
GAAAATATAAATCTGGGCATTTCAGAATGATTTAAAGTTCTAATGATTTTGTTGAGGTCACTAGAAAGATAGTTACTAAATACAACTCAAGCTGATTTTTTTTTTTTAAAAAAAAAAAGCAAGTAAAGAAAACACTTAAGGACCTAAGGCTTTTCAAAAGATAGAAGGCACACTATTTCAGCATTTTATTTTATTTTTAATTCGTCTGTATTTGCCACAACCTTTTAAAGCAGAATGTTTCTAAACTATGCCTC
>NW_005244523.1:0-254 GCF_000412655.1 Myotis brandtii
AAATGTCAATTCTTAAAAGAAAATACAATTTAAAGAGTTTTAAAAATGTAACAACTAAAAGTGAACTATGCTCTATCTCCATTGACACCAGTCAAATCCAATCTTCAGTCACCTCTTGTCTATTGAGTCTGGTGTTAAGCTTCTCAAATCCATTCTTTCCCCATAAGTCTTCCTAAATAGCAAACCTAAAATATGTCCTTCTCCTTTCCCCCCGCCCAAATTTATTGCCACACTACACACATCAAAATAATGTA
>NW_005244524.1:0-254 GCF_000412655.1 Myotis brandtii
ACAAACTCAAGGCTATGCAACTGCAAGCAGAAATGAACACAGAGCAAAGACAGACAAAAGCACGCACGCACTCCTGTTCTTGCGGAGATAACTTCTGGTCACAGTCACACAGACCCCCGCACACTCCACACAAGCTCCCGGCGGGCTCTCCTCGGGACCCCAGGTCCTGTCTGACCCGGACTGATGCCACCTGGATGCAGACAGGCCGCTCTGCAGGCGCAGAAACAACCAAAGCCACCTGTGAGCCCTGCGGA
>NW_005244525.1:0-254 GCF_000412655.1 Myotis brandtii
GTGTCTCCGGACGCCAGGGCTGCGCGCCTGTGATGGAGGGTGGCCTGCTGGTCGGCACCACCCAGACAGAATGAACAGTGGCCCGGGAGGCTCTGCCTCTGGCCTCTCTGGGGCCCACGCTATGCGGTTCCGTGGCCTCTTGGAGGGTGGCCGTGTCAAATGGAAAATAAACTTAGACCCATCACAGGCCCGAGGATAGAGTTACCTCGGAGGTTGGCTCTTTTGGCTTCTTCCCTCCAAAATCTTAGCCTGTG
>NW_005244526.1:0-254 GCF_000412655.1 Myotis brandtii
AGTACAAGGCACATAGGAGATGGTTCCAAAAAATACTTTTTTTTTTTTTTACTGTAAATACGGAGCAGTTTGGACGTCATTTGTTACACAGCTATAGATAATGACTACACACTCTCTCCCTTCCTTGCTGGGCACGTGCTGTGTGCCAGGTGCTTTCATTCCCAGTGTATTCACCAATCAGAAACATTCGTCTGCCTCCTCACCTGCCCCTGCACCTCATTGTGTGTCCATGTGGGCATCATTTCATCAGGCCC
>NW_005244527.1:0-254 GCF_000412655.1 Myotis brandtii
GGCCTGCAAAGCTGGAGCCAACTCAGGAGTCTCTGACACTCCCAGGAATAATGGCTTCCTCTTCCAAACCTTCCACAAGTGCCTCTCTTTGGCAAACTGGCCTGAAAACAGACAGGAAGAGGGGTTCTGGGAAACAAGTCTCCAGCCTCGGGAAGGAAAGGAGGTGGTACAGAATTGACGGACCACGGGGTTATGATAGACCCTCTTAAGAGGAAGGCAAGGTATGAGGTTAAAAATCTAAGACACCAAGAATT
>NW_005244528.1:0-254 GCF_000412655.1 Myotis brandtii
TCATTCAATACTATAAATTTCCCTCTAAACACTGCTTATACTACATCTTACAAGAAGAGAAAATTAAATACAAGCAAGCAGAAAAAAAGAAATAATAAAAATTAAAGCAGAAATCAATTATATTGAAAAGAAATCAATAAAGAAAAACAATAAACCCAAAAGCTAGCTCTTTGCAAAGATCAATAAAATCAATAACCCTATAGCCAGGCTAACTAAGAAAAAAAGAGAAAGGACACAAATTAGTAATATCAAAC
>NW_005244529.1:0-254 GCF_000412655.1 Myotis brandtii
TTTTAAATCAAAAGGCATGTGTTATATTTGCAATTTTTATAATAATTAATAATCTAGACACACACAGGATGTTTCTGGAGTAGAAACAGATAATTATTATTATTCACATCATAGTTGCACTGATTCTCTTTTTCCCTAATTCTTGCCCCTGGGACAATGTGATGAGAATCAGATGTCACCTATCTTTAATGGTTCTATACTGTAAGTGAGAAAGACCAAATAAATCAGCGGTTCTCAACCTGTGGGTCGCGACC
>NW_005244530.1:0-254 GCF_000412655.1 Myotis brandtii
ACTGCGTAGAGCACCCAGCACCATCGCCCAGGCTGTCGGCGACCCCCCACTGACCTCAGGGGGCGGGTGGGAAGCTGTACCAGCAACCTCCAGCTCAGGCTGCAGCCCAGGGGGAGGAAGAGGGCCTTGGCTGCTCCCACCCCTTTCTCTGCAGCAGGTCACAGGGTCCTCCAATGAACAGGAAAGAAAAGCCTTGGCAACAAAGAGCCCACCCACTGCTGGCATCCTCCCTCCCCCAGGCCCTTAGGGAGGAG
>NW_005244531.1:0-254 GCF_000412655.1 Myotis brandtii
ATCAGAGTCTCCAGGGAACCAAACAATCTCCAAAGATTCCATGACTAGAGAATTTCCTAAGAGACAGTCAACTCTAGTTTCATTTAGATCTGCCTTTTTTTCCCTTTTCACACCCTGACCATGCAGGACACATACACCTGGACATCCAGCCTGTCAGTCTCTGCCCTGAGTCATTGTACTGGCTACGGCACTGTCTCTCTATAAGAGAAAAGCTCTTTCTTTCAGAGAAGATCATGTTTGCAAACTTTTTTTCC
>NW_005244532.1:0-254 GCF_000412655.1 Myotis brandtii
AAAAAAAGACATCACAAGAAAAGAAAACTACAGGCCAATATCTCTATGAAAATAGATGTAAAAATTCTCAACAAAATACTAGCACACCAAATTCAGCAACACATTAAAAGGATTATACACCATGATAAAGTGAGACTCATCAATGAAATTCAAGGATGGTTCAACATAGGCAAATCAAATAATGCCATATACCAAATTAATAGAATGAAAGATAAAAAATCATATTTCAATCAATGCAGGAAAAGCATTTGATA
>NW_005244533.1:0-254 GCF_000412655.1 Myotis brandtii
TCTCTGCAAAAAATCAATAAAATATATATTTTTTAAATTAAGAGAATGACGGAGCCTGCAAGATGAAATTTTTTTTTAAAGTTGAGAAGCAAGAAACATGAAAAATAACGAGCTCACAGACAGGAGACACGAGCCTGCTTTCTTAAAAGCCACGTTAAACTCTACGTCGAGAGAGAGCGGAGACGGGCTGACTGCGCGCACATTGGCAGGCGGCAGGGTTAACACTCGGCCGCTACTCATGACGCGTAATTCAC
>NW_005244534.1:0-254 GCF_000412655.1 Myotis brandtii
AAAGCCTGCCTTTCCCCTGGTCTGGGCCCGAGTCCCCGCTGTGCTTCCACAGCACTGTGCTGACTAGTGACAGCCGTGTCCACTGCAGTGGGACTTCCTGGAGGATGGAGCCTGGGGCTCTGTGGTCCACAGCCCTGGTCCCAGAGGACTTAGCAGAACACCTGACACCTGGGACGTGTCCCATCAGGACTGACTGGAAGAATTTAACAGCACTCACCCCACCACTCTAGGGTCTATAGTTACTAGTCTGTCTT
>NW_005244535.1:0-254 GCF_000412655.1 Myotis brandtii
ATTTGACAAAATCAAACACTCTTTCAAGACAAAAAATAATCAGTTACTTAGAAATAGAGTAAAACATTCTAGTAAAACTCACAACTAACATTATACTTAATGGGGAAAGACTGAATGCTTTTCCCTCAAGTACAGAAACAAGACAGGGATGCCTATTCTCCCCACTTCTATTTAACATTGGACTGTATGTCCTAGCCAGGGCAATTAGGCAAGAAAAAGAAATAAAATGCAGATTGAAATGGAGAATTAAAAAA
>NW_005244536.1:0-254 GCF_000412655.1 Myotis brandtii
GGGAGCCAGCGTGGTGGATGGGTAGCGGCTGTGTCCTCGGAAGCCCAGGTGGTCGGGGTAGATCTGCTCTTCGTTTCCCGCAGGGAAATGGCTGTCGGTGCAGAGATGTGACCTTCCTTCTGGCCCTGTTTCTGGAGGGACCATTTTTCATCCGCTTATTCATTCAACAAACATGTTAACTACTTATTGTTGGCTGGGCCTTGCCACTCACAGCTCAGCCTGCTCTGTGGGAGCTTGTGGCTGATGAAGACACA
>NW_005244537.1:0-254 GCF_000412655.1 Myotis brandtii
CTGATTAACACTCTTGAAATAATTGTTTATTAGCCAAAGCGATATAACATTTTTGTTTATATTTATAATAAATTAATATTCAAATTTTGAATGATAATATTAGGTCATAAAGTAAAAATAAATTTTTATAACTACAGAATTCAGATTTAAAAATGGACTGGAGAGGGAAAAATATTGATTCTTGTCTTGGCCATCGTAAGTGAATTCTAGAATACCACTAGGCCTAAATATTCTCATCAATAATTAGTTAAGAG
>NW_005244538.1:0-254 GCF_000412655.1 Myotis brandtii
GAGTGGGGAATCTCAGAGGGAAGGCGGGGGAGGGTGGGTGGATAGTAATCAATCAAAGACCTTGTATGCATATATGCAAAATCCAAGGACACAGACAATAGGATGCTAAAGGCCTAAGATGGGGGACCAGGGGGGTGGGCCTGGAGGGGGCCAATGGGGGAAAAAAGGAGACATATGAAATACTTTCATAGGAAAAAACTATTAAAAAGATAAAAAATAAAAGAATGCCACACTGGGACTATATTCAAGACAGA
>NW_005244539.1:0-254 GCF_000412655.1 Myotis brandtii
TGTGCACCCCACAGGCCCATCGGTGCATGGTTTTCTGTGGCTCATGGTCAAGTCTGTGAGCCCGCGGGCTGGGAGAGCTTCGGTTGGAGGGTCTGAGCGAGAGCCCCTCCCGCACATCTCCCCTCGCAGCCCTGGGCAGGGCGCCTCCCTCCTCTGGGCCTCAGCACTTTCCGCTCCTGGATGAGACTGTGACAGCCAAGGGGAGGGGGGTAAACCCAGGAGCCTCAGTGCCTGGTGCCCACTGGACATGCTCA
>NW_005244540.1:0-254 GCF_000412655.1 Myotis brandtii
AGAGGGCTGGGATTGTGTCACATTTAATCCCCATGGCACAAGGATGGGTGCAGGGACTGGACAGGCTTGGCTGGGAGAGGGGGCTGCAGAGGTGGCCAGCATCCTCACTCAGTGCCCCTCTGCTTCCCCCTCTCTAGCAGCCCCAGCCCTGACTCCAGCTCCCCAGGGTCCCCCATTGCCTCTTATGTGACTGAAGCTCACTACCAGCTCAGCCCAATCTTGCAGCCAGTCTGGTTTCCAAGGTCCTGCTGCCC
>NW_005244541.1:0-254 GCF_000412655.1 Myotis brandtii
GCGGATGGAGGCTCCCGTCAGGTTTTCTGGATTTGAATCCACCTCTGCCACGTACTGGCCTGTGTCCTTTCGGAGTTTATCCGCTCTGCGAGCTTCAGTCGTTCCATCTGTTGAATGGAGGAATTTTAATCCCTGCCTCACGGTGCAGTGGTGGGATGCCCTTCATAGCGTGTGTACAACTCATAGCCCAAGCTGCCCTATGGGAAGAGCCGGGGACGCTATAGACCCCTTCTCAGAATCCTAGTGGGGGGTTT
>NW_005244542.1:0-254 GCF_000412655.1 Myotis brandtii
AAGAAGATTTGAGTTTGGGTGGTGAGCACAATGCAATATACAGATGATGGATTAGAGAATTGTACACTTGCAACTATATAATTTCATTTTCCAATATCACCCAGTAAATTTAACCAAAAAGAGTTTACTGAGAAATTCGGGAAGAGATAGTAGTGGGAACGTCCTGGGGGAGGGCCCGGTTTAACCAGCGAAGGAAGTGGCTTCAGCTCTAGAGGCATCGAGGATACAGAGACATTTTGCTCTCTAACATCACG
>NW_005244543.1:0-254 GCF_000412655.1 Myotis brandtii
GCCTGATCAGGGCTGGGCTGGCTGGGGGGAGGGGCCAAGGGTGATTGGCCATCAGGCCCTGCCCCTGATTGGGTTGGGGGGTCTGATTTGGGGGGCCAGCCATGGGGAGGATCTGTGGGCAGTAGGCTGGCCTGCCCCACCCCTGAATGGGGTCGGGGGGCTGATCTGGGGTGGGGTCAGGTGGGAGGAGGGGCTGCTGGAGGTTGGCCACCCAGCCCTGCCCTCTATTGGGATGGGGGGGTCAATCAGGGGTG
>NW_005244544.1:0-254 GCF_000412655.1 Myotis brandtii
TGAAACATATATTGTAAGCAATTTTATTTTAAAATGTTCAAAAATATTGAAACTTCATAGGGGATGATTAATTACACTGGAAAATATACTTATATGGAAGAGCTCATCCCCTGGATCAGTGATTCGTTGTTATGAATTATTATGAATCCCAAACTTGGAAGAGCATTCGTCAGCTAATCAAGCTTACACCAAAGGGATAAATTTGCTGCCCGGATAGATGTATGGTATTTAATCCAAACCCTTCCTTCTCTCCC
>NW_005244545.1:0-254 GCF_000412655.1 Myotis brandtii
AAAACAGAGAAACTCTTCCCACGAAGCTGCCCCAGAGGGTGGTTGGTGGGGGGTGGGGTGGGGTCGGATGAGGTGGTATGTTAAACATTTTACCTCACGGCGGGTCTACTAGAGGCCTATGTTTACTGCACAAAATCATGATCTTACAGCGGAGGAACAGGAAGGCAGTGGTGGCTGTAGTTTCTGAGAATGACTTATCTGGAATGACTTCTCAGACTGTGAAAAGGCGCCCATGGGTGGACGTCTATGTCATC
>NW_005244546.1:0-254 GCF_000412655.1 Myotis brandtii
GGAGGAGAGAGAGGACAGGGAGGGTTTGTGTTAACACAGGGTGCGGGGAGAGGGCCTTCTGAGTACCTGGGATTTCCCCATCATGGATTTACGTCCCTGTCCAAAATCAAAGGACTCATGTAACCTTAGACAAGGAACTTACCATCCCTGTTCTACATCTGTAAAATGGGATAATAGAGCACCCAGCATCTAGCCCCTGTGTGTGGTCAGGATTAAAGGAATTAGTACATGCAGTCTTAGACTTGTGGCTGGCA
>NW_005244547.1:0-254 GCF_000412655.1 Myotis brandtii
AAAAAATATGTGAATAAAATTTTATATTGATTATATATTGAAATGATAATTTAGATATAGTGGGTTAAATATATTACTAAAAGTAACTTAAACCTGTTCCTTTTATTTTTTTAATTTAGCTACTAGAAATTTTAGAATTGTGTGTGGCCTGCATTGTGCGGTATTTCTTTTGAACAGTGCTTTTCCAGAAGTTTTATTTTAGCTTTTACTCTTAATTTTATGATCCATTTTTAATTCAAAGCCCCTTTAGCCCC
>NW_005244548.1:0-254 GCF_000412655.1 Myotis brandtii
CCTTCGCCCCTGGCTTCCAAGCCGGCAGGTAGGCGCCCCCACCCCCGCCCCAGGCTCTGCAGTAGGTGCTGGGGGTTGCCCTCTCTGGGTCAGGGTCCAGGGTGAGTGGTGGCTTTAGTTATGGGCCCTGGGTCCCAGGCCGACTGGATTCCAGTGCCTTGGTGGCTGTGAGGTGTGGGCCAGCCTGGCCCTGGGCCTGGTATCTGCCCTGCTATTACCCAGCAGTTGCAAGCTGCCCCCAGAACAGCAAGGAA
>NW_005244549.1:0-254 GCF_000412655.1 Myotis brandtii
TTTTGCAAATGTGTATGAAGTATGTATTTATGTGTAGGTCTAAGAAGCTGTGAGATGCATCAGGTAGAGAAAAGATTCCCTTAAATCTCATGAGCCTGGCCAGTTTGGCTCTGTGGTTAGAGTGTTGGCCAATGACAGAAGGGTTGTGGGTTTAATTCCTGGTCAAGTGCTTGTACTTAAGTTGCAGGTTCCCCAGCCCCAGTGGGGGGTGGGGGGACACATGTGGGAGGCAACCAATCAATGTTTCTATCTCT
>NW_005244550.1:0-254 GCF_000412655.1 Myotis brandtii
GGGCCAGGGAAACTTGAAGGGCCTGAGGCAGGCAAGTACACACCATCAGTAAAGTGCCCCTGGTACTATCCACAGCTTGGTATAAGGCTGTGAGCCAAAGGGTAAGGGCTCTGGGAGTAAATAGGAAAAATGTCTCTCTCCCCGCCTCAGCCCCCGGTGGTGGGGGGTCTAGTGCAAGCAGATACCCAGAGGCCAGGGCAGAAGTGACTGAGCCAGGGAAGAAATTCTGGGAGTTCAAACTAGGATTGGAAGGG
>NW_005244551.1:0-254 GCF_000412655.1 Myotis brandtii
TGACCTTATACCCTACCATATTGATCACTGGGATTGGACTTCAGATGTCATTTAGCCTTGTTTTAGTTCTATTCCCTTTTTCCTGAGATGCAACTAAAAATCTCCTTTGAATAAGGCAGAGAAATTATCCCAAAATAACTCTCTTTCTCTTAAGAGTATGCCCATTAGAAAATCTCCTATGCTCCTCATTCTAATAGATAAATGTAAAATACCTCCATGCATGGAAAATACTGAGGTGGTGATAATAATAATAA
>NW_005244552.1:0-254 GCF_000412655.1 Myotis brandtii
CTGTTTGGATAAATTCTGTCCACTTTACCTCTAGAGAGATAAATAACACAACAAAATTATTTTATTGAATTAAACCAGAAAATAAAAGGAACTCGCCTTCTTGACTAGAACTCAATATGGAAGACACTTCCTGCAGTTTACTTTTTTAAATTCAAAAGAAAATCATAACTTAAAATGAATTAGGAACACTGATATTTGGCAATTTTTACTGTGATGTAAGGCTTAATTTTCTACTTTTTGCCACTATTCAATTT
>NW_005244553.1:0-254 GCF_000412655.1 Myotis brandtii
TAGGGTACGGTGGCTTTGATACTCCCCTTTTCAAGAGATGGCACTTCATTCCCCTCCTCAGGCATGCAGGCTGGCTTCAGAACTCGCTTCCAATGAATAAAATATGGCAGAAGGGATGGGATGTCATTCCAAGATCTGGTTATAAAAAAACCACCGCTTCCGTTTGAGTGCTATACCTCACTCTCCTATCCTAGGCCTCTCCATCTTGGATCATTTAATCCAGGAGAAGCCAACTGCCATAGAGACGCAAGGCA
>NW_005244554.1:0-254 GCF_000412655.1 Myotis brandtii
TGAGCAAACCTAGGCCCTGATCGAGTCCACATTTTGCAAAGCAGAGAAGGAAACGCAGATAAAGAGAGGTGTGGGGGTGGGGATCTATTCTTAACCCAGAGGGAAAAGGAGTTTGTTTCCAAGACGCTCGCTAGGAAAGAGAAAAGGTGACTTTGCTGCCGGCTCGGCGGCATCGCAGCGGGAGGAGCAGGCACCGCCGGGGGGTCTCCGGGGAGGTTGTGTAATTTACACAGCGTGGCCGGCGGCCCGCACCT
>NW_005244555.1:0-254 GCF_000412655.1 Myotis brandtii
AATTTCCTTTCAATGTGCACGAATTCGTGCACTGGGAAACTAGTTTATTATAAAAAGTCTAAGCAAAGTGACTAGAAAAAACATATCTCAACACAATAAGTGCCATATATGACAAACCCATAACCAACATCATACTCAATTGGGGGAAAATGTTTTTCTTAAGATCAG
Source organism: Myotis brandtii (assembly GCF_000412655.1). Classification (NCBI taxonomy): domain Eukaryota; kingdom Metazoa; phylum Chordata; class Mammalia; order Chiroptera; family Vespertilionidae; genus Myotis; species Myotis brandtii. The sequence goes on from NW_005244555.1 coordinate 169, forward strand.
GGACAAATATCAAAGTACTAGAGGCCTGGTGCACGACATTCATGCCCTTGGGGGCAGGGTCCCTCAGCCCAGCCTGCACCCTCTCA
>NW_005244556.1:0-254 GCF_000412655.1 Myotis brandtii
GCCTGTGCCTGTCAGGACCACCTTTTAAATCAATGCCAGGTTTGCCCTTCGCTGCCGACCAGACCACAGCGGCACTGACATCACTTCCCTGACGCGGGAACCTCCTTTGGACTCCGCAGCGAACGTGGCAAACCCATTTGTCATCCTTTGTTCGCGGGAGCAGCCGAGACAGAACATCCCCGAAGGCTGCTTTGATGAATGTGATTCCTTTGGGATTCACACTCCCAAATGCCTTTCTACTTTGCTGGCCTCCT
>NW_005244557.1:0-254 GCF_000412655.1 Myotis brandtii
CAGTGTCTACATTGAAACAAAAAATTCTCTACGAAGACCCACGCCCCTCTGTCCTCAGTTTAGAATACAATAGCAGGTCCTTCCCGTGCTGGCGTTTGTTGACCTTCTCTAGCCTCACCCCTTCCCACTCTCCCCGACCATCTACCTCAGCCATTCCCAACCTCTTCTGGTTCCCTCAGCTGTCCATGTTCTTTCTCAGTTCCACGTTGCTTCGTACGTGTTGTTTCCCTTCTCGGATCTGGTAGAGACCTTTC
>NW_005244558.1:0-254 GCF_000412655.1 Myotis brandtii
GAGAGGAAGGGAGAGGGAGAGGGAGAGACAGCCACGATGGGAGGGTCGTTGATCAGCTGCCTCCTGCACGCCCCGCACCGGGGTCAACGCTCAACCTGAGCCACGCGGCCGGGCAGGTCGCCATTATCTTATCCGTGGGAAGTGGCTATTGGTCATCTACGTCGTCAGGTGGTCTGAGGACGTGCAGGGTGCCTCTCACAGTGTGTGGTGTCTCGTGAGCGTCCACAGCACAGCCGGCAGGCTCCCACCCCCCA
>NW_005244559.1:0-254 GCF_000412655.1 Myotis brandtii
GAGCATCGGGCTGGGCAGGCGGACACCGCGGTCGGCGCTAACCCTCCCGGCTGCACTTCCAGGTCACAGGCGAGCGATCCATCCCCAGCGGCTCTTCAGAGCCTCCTGTCCGCCTGTCAGTAAAGAGAATCGGCGTCCGTGAGAGCGAGATGGTGCCGGAGAGCCGAGTCTCAGCCAGCAGGGAGAAACCCCAGCCCACCTGCCTGCAAACTGCCCGTGGACGGCCCAGTGCCCACCTCACCACTCACCACGGA
>NW_005244560.1:0-254 GCF_000412655.1 Myotis brandtii
TGCTGTCCAGCCCGAACAGCTCGCCAGGGTTTCCTAGGACTGAGAACAAACTCCAGAGTCCTCCTGGGTTCCCGGGACGGTCAGTCCGTCTGTCTGTCTGTCTGACTCCGTTTGTGTCAGAGCCACTGTGCCCCTCACTGTCGGGGTCTTTGTCCCCCTCTACAATTGTCTGTCCCACTTTTCTTGTCTTTGAGACCCTTGTCCTCCCCTCTGCTAACATGTCCCTTTTATTTTAGTTTATTTTTTATTTTTTG
>NW_005244561.1:0-254 GCF_000412655.1 Myotis brandtii
GAAAGGCATTGAGGGAGCAGGCCCTGCGGAGATGGAGAAGTGCATTCCAGATTGAAGGACCCACAAGGGCCAAGGCTCCCCACCCAGAGCTTTCCATCAAGTCAGGCCCGCTGGAACATGGATTCGCTTCCGGGGGGAAGGGGAGGGGGGGGTCGAGGAGATGCGATGTTTTCAGGACAGCGCGGCATCTCCTCTGGGGATCACCCACTGCACCCAAAGGCGCTCAGGGTCCCACAAGAAGGTTCACAGCCCGC
>NW_005244562.1:0-254 GCF_000412655.1 Myotis brandtii
CTGGGGCCGTGGGGGCTTGTCCTGGGGGGAGGAGTGGCCGGGAGGGCAATCAGGGGAATAGGAGACATATGTAATTCTTTAAACAATAAAAAAAGCTCTAACTTCTCAAATATAGTTTTATAGCTATTGGATGGTGTTGTAGAAAGGCTAACTATCTGATCATGTATGTAATGTCATCAAACACTGGCATTACATCCCACTGCCTTCCCAGTGTAGTCCAACCACTTCATTCTATCCAATCCCATCATCTCCAT
>NW_005244563.1:0-254 GCF_000412655.1 Myotis brandtii
GAAAACTTTCTCAACATAAACTATGCAAAATAGGAAACATTCTCATGATTATATGCTAACATTGATATTGCCTCTGATATTCCAAAGATGAAGTGAAATATTTGTTTAGCTTTCTTTTGGAAGCTGATTAGAGGAAGGTTAAATGGGGAAAATTTGGGGGCAGTTGCTAACAAGGAAAATGAGAGTATTCTCAGGCTCAAAGCAGAGAAATAACATAGTGTGTATGAAAAAATATCATGTAGCTCAATATATTT
>NW_005244564.1:0-254 GCF_000412655.1 Myotis brandtii
AGAGGTCCAAGGTTACAAGGGAAGAGAGAGGTTACCAGAGGTACAAGAATTCAGGAGAAACAGTGACCTTTAGTTAAGGAACACCAGTCATCTGAGGGGTGTCATGGGAAAGGACCTGGAAGATAAATATCCTGACCTTAATTTTTGGGGGAAAAAAGCTAAAATGACATAACCAATTGTTAAAGCAATTAATATTACTAAGATGTGGAGCATTTTGCTGCCAATTTATTTGCTTAATACTAAAAAGTACAGTG
>NW_005244565.1:0-254 GCF_000412655.1 Myotis brandtii
GGCTGATGCTCCATCCACTGAGCCAAGTCGGCCAGGGCAACAGCACCCGCCTCTTTCTGGCGTCCCCTGTCAACCCCAGTAGCTTCCAAACCTGTGTGACCTGGAGACCGTGGGAGCCACGAGGGCGGGGGACAGGGTGGCAGTGGAGGCAGCTGTCCCACTTTCCCCGCCCCCAGGCCCATCGGCACAGCAGCCAGCAGTCATCCTCCATGAAGTGCTGTTGGCAGAAAGTGAGGGGGTGGTTCTAAAAAGTC
>NW_005244566.1:0-254 GCF_000412655.1 Myotis brandtii
TCTCTTCAAAGGCAATGAGTGGACGTGGAAAAAAGCCTGAAGCAAAAGTAGCAGAAATTGATCACTTGCATGTGATTTTGTGATGCTTTGAGTATCTGCAAATTTCAGCAATGAAGGAAAAGAGGCAAACTCACTGTGTAAAAGAAAGTTAACATTCCCTCAAATATGAACTATTTCTTAGAGCAGGGTAAGGAATAATGCACATGGAATAAATTATAGGAGAATCAGAACTAGATTGACAGCAAGAAAAAAAA
>NW_005244567.1:0-254 GCF_000412655.1 Myotis brandtii
AAATTATTTCTGCAGCAAAGACACACTTTTTTCTCCTTTGTTTCCCATAGTAAACCTTTCTAAACCTGTTGAAACAGATGAGTGTGGGGAGAGCTGATGTGTGGGTGGGCAAATGGATGAGGGGTTGGCTGGGTGGGGGGATGAATTGAACGTTGTACATCAGTTCCTACTGACCATCGAGACTATTCAGTGTCATTAAACTATCCATGTCTGATGACTTAGGGCCGTGGTTGGCAAACTGTGGCTCGCGAGCC
>NW_005244568.1:0-254 GCF_000412655.1 Myotis brandtii
CCGGCGCTCTATCCACTGAGCCACACCGGTCAGGGCGGCCCTCTCCCGTTTATTGCTCACATGATGGTAAGAAAGCTCCCCTGTGGGAGGCCATGGAGGTGGGGGGGCAGCACGCGCTGCACGGAGAGCTGCGGAGGTTCAAACGCTGGCTCTGCGGGTCCCTAGCTGAGCGGCCTGGGGCGAACGCTTTAACCTCTCTCTGCCTCACTTTTTTTTTAATTGGGCTGATCACTTTATTTTATTATTATTTTTTT
>NW_005244569.1:0-254 GCF_000412655.1 Myotis brandtii
CCTTCCTTCCTTCCTTTCTTTCTTTCTTTTCTTTCTTGTTCAAAGTATTACAGATGTCCCCTGTGTTTGTTTGTTTTTCTACTGACCCCCTCCACCCTGCACCCACCCCCCCCAGGCCTTCATCACTCTATTGTCTGTATCCATAAATGCATATAAGTTCCCCTTTAATCACTCCCCACTCACTCCCTCACCCCCGCCTCCCCTTTGAAATTCGACAGTCTCTGGATCTATTTTGTTCATCAGTTTAGTTTGTT
>NW_005244570.1:0-254 GCF_000412655.1 Myotis brandtii
AAAGGAGTATAAATCTTGTAATTGCACACTTGAATATGGAACATCTATATACACTCAAAATTTTCCATTAATATAATTTATCCATGTATACATTTTCTATCATTAGCAATATACTTATAGGGCAAAGATTGGGGGTCTCTAAATATCATTTCCCACTAAAAGAAACTAACAATCTTTGGAGAAATGGCTGATACCATTTGGGAAATATACCTGATAATCCTAGGGCACCATATCTAAATATTCTAGGAGCCAAT
>NW_005244571.1:0-254 GCF_000412655.1 Myotis brandtii
TATTTTATAGAATGTATTTTATTGTCTTTTAAGAATATAAATAATACAATTTGTTCTACAAATACCAGAAAATATAGAACAGCAAAAAATAAAATGAAAGAAAGCTATATAAGCATTTAAAAATTCTATTTTATATTTTTAGATTTCCTAGAAATTCTCATACTTTCTAGACTATTTAGAAAATTCTAACACATGTATTTTCCCTTTTTATAAATATAATATATTTGCCTGAAATTTTTCAGAATACATTTATA
>NW_005244572.1:0-254 GCF_000412655.1 Myotis brandtii
GAATCCCCTCATTGAGTTGGGTTATCTTGGAGAGTACTAATAGTTTATACCTGAAAATTGGTAACCATTGGTCAGGACCCCATTTTCAGAATGTGGTTAGGTAACTTAAGAAGTCAAAGATCAATATGGCTGGCAGAAACATTGTAGGTGAATCTGTGGTCCTGTGTAGCCTCTGAAGGGGATGGAAAACAGGTAAGACATAGCCCTAACCCTATCCCAAAAATGAACAGTATCACAGAATACTAGCACCATCC
>NW_005244573.1:0-254 GCF_000412655.1 Myotis brandtii
TTCAGCACTGAGTAAAAATAAGCATTTAGCTTCATCAAAATTTCCCAACCGGTGACTAAATTAGTCGCAAATTGATTCTTATGATCTTTATGCCCCTGCTCAAGTACTATTCAGATCCAGAAAGAGAAAAATATCCCCAGAATGGTGTGTTCTTTAATTATTCCACACACCCACATAATTATATTGCTGAAACACTAAACATTAATATTTTTCTGACTAAACTTGAAATATATTTTTTTCTAAACACAGCAATG
>NW_005244574.1:0-254 GCF_000412655.1 Myotis brandtii
GCAACGTCTTCTCCGGACTCTCCTGCTGCCCTCCCCCGGGGGGGTCCCAACACGGCCTTCCCGGCACGTCCCTCTCTTCGCCTCGTCCCTTCCCGCGCCACCCTCTCCTCCCCGGCCCCTTCCAGGACCGCCCGGCCCAGGAGAGAAAGAAACGGCCACTCACAGCTTCACCACATTCTCCACCACGGCCGCCATCTTCCCTGCGCCTCTCCCTCAGGCCGGGAGGCCCGAGCCCACAGCGCAGGCGCGGGGAC
>NW_005244575.1:0-254 GCF_000412655.1 Myotis brandtii
TAATATTTTCAGGCCATGGTTAACCATGAATAACAAGCTGTGGAAAGTGAAGCCTCAGATAAGACCTACTATTGTAACACAGTGCTTGTTGATGGTTGGGAATCACACAGTAGTTTTGGACCTCTTGCTTTGTTACTAAGGAGGAAAAATCTTAACTCAAAGTGACTCCAAGATAAATTAGTGTCATAATAAGTTTTTAAAAATGTATTGCCCAGTCAGTGTGTCTCAGTGATTGAGTGTCGACCTATGAACCA
>NW_005244576.1:0-254 GCF_000412655.1 Myotis brandtii
GCCCCCTGCCTCTCTCCTCTGAGCTACTCCTGAGGCTAGGAGCAGTCTGGGCCGTCTGGTGGCCTCACGCCCCTGCACCTGCAGGCACCATGCCCCCACATCAGCGAATCATCAGGGTGCAGGGTCTCTTAAGGTCCACACACAGCATCAGTTTTATTTGTGGTTCTAGTAACCGTCAGAAATTGAAATCTGAAAGAATATACCCCTGATGAGAGCCTCAAACACGTGAAGTATCTAGGACTCAAGCTGACGAA
>NW_005244577.1:0-254 GCF_000412655.1 Myotis brandtii
GAGAGAGAAACATCATCAATTGGCTGCTTCCTGCACTGCCCCTTCTGGGGATCGAGCCCTCAACCTGAGCATGTGCCATGACCAGAAATCAAACCACCATCTTTTGGTTCCTGGGTCAACACTCATCCACTGAGCAACACTGGCCAGGCCCAGTCAATATTCTTAATGATAGGAACATCTCTGCCAATGACTCAGATAGCACCCTGCCCTCCCACTTCCTTGATTCATCACCTCCAATGATACTTCCAACTTCA
>NW_005244578.1:0-254 GCF_000412655.1 Myotis brandtii
ACGGAGGACCCGGTGTGCTCTGCAGGCTCGAGCCCCATCGCTCACCTGCTGTCTCAGAGCCGGGGCGCAGCTCCCAAAGCTCCTCCTCCAGGACCACCCAGCTTTCTCGTTAGCCCTGCGTTAGCTCCACTCCACTCATTCGCAGACAGGATTGGGCACCGACTGTGTCCTGGGCATTGGGACCCACCAGTGGGCGTGGAGGATGAGCCACAGCCTCGTGCGGCCGACCCTGGGAGTCCCTGCCCATCCCTGTC
>NW_005244579.1:0-254 GCF_000412655.1 Myotis brandtii
CAGACCTCAGCAAGCATTGGACTCGATGGCTTGGATCGCAGGCACTTGAAGATTCTGACCATCCCCGGTGTGGCCAGGGCCCGGCCTCGCTGGCACGAGGTCTGGAGGGAGACCGGAGTTGACCTGGGGCTCCAGCAAGAACCAGCAGGAGCTCGCCTGGGAAGGGAAGTGATGTGACTCGGACACAGCACTGCAGCATCATTGTCGGAGGAGAATCGGGGAAAGTGTGCACACCCATCACGAAGAGTCTAGGT
>NW_005244580.1:0-254 GCF_000412655.1 Myotis brandtii
CTCTGTAAAAAATCAATACAATATATTAAAAAATAAATAAAATAAATTATTGTTAATTTTTGATAATGGTATTGTGGTTATTTTTTAAAAAACAACTAAAGAATTTATTAATGAAATGATATAATGTGTAGAATTTGCTTCACGCTTCAAAATAATCCATAAGGTGGAGGGAGCATGTACACGGGTGGAAATATACATGAAAGAAGATTGCCCTTGTGTTGATATTTGTTGAACCTGGGTGATGGGTAAATGGA
>NW_005244581.1:0-254 GCF_000412655.1 Myotis brandtii
TGCAGGCTGGAAAATCTGAACTGGCCTGCAATGCAGTTTCCACTTCCAGCAAATGGGACTCTTTATAACAGCTAGTTAGAGAAGACTCATTCCTGTGCCCGGGGACAGGCTTCTGTCTACCCGTCCTCATTTATGTCTCCTGTGGTCACCCATCCTTCAGTAACTGGAGGACTTTCAGAAGCAAGTCACCTCAAGCTCCTTGCCCTGGACTCTCTCCTCTCTGGATTCAGTGGATGCCTCCCACCTTGCAGAAG
>NW_005244582.1:0-254 GCF_000412655.1 Myotis brandtii
CTTCCAACACAGACACTTACAGTGCAAACCTGTCAATCGTTTCCAATGTTTCACTTCAGAACAATCACTTGATGAAGTTCATTTCAATTTTTCAAGTCTATTGAAGCTAACAATCTTGAACATCTTATTTTTAAAAATCTCCATTTTGAAGATAAAACATGCATCTGCGATTGAGTTCATCCAAGTGATAGTTTACACTGTCCTCTGGCCAGCCAGCCACGCTGCCTCCGCTCCCCGTGCGCCCCGCTTCAGCA
>NW_005244583.1:0-254 GCF_000412655.1 Myotis brandtii
GGTTCATAGGTCGATGCTCAACCACTGAGCCATGCCCCCATTGTTTTGATAACGCAAACCACCAAACGTAAGGGCAGACAAAATCTTCTTGACACAGGTTATTCTATCTTCAGAGTACTCATGTTCTGCCACTTCACAGAAAGGAGAGGCTAGGGGTGTATCTAAAGCTTGGCAAGAATGGGATTTTTAAAAAAATCTGGGCATATAAGGGGCTGAGAACTCAATAGTGGAAAATAGGGAGCCATTGAAGATTT
>NW_005244584.1:0-254 GCF_000412655.1 Myotis brandtii
TACCCACTGAGCCGAACCAGCTAGGGCTGTTCTTCAACCTGGTTTTTAAACGTGGCAATTCACTCTAGATATCTGTGCACAGTAGCTCCTATAGAGCCACCTCAGTCTTTATTTTTCTAATTTGTGGAAAGTTTTATTGAGGTATAATTTTTTATATACCATGAAATGCACCTGTTTTAAGTATGCAATTCAGTGATTTTGAGTTAATTTTGAGTTCAATTTAAAGAACATTTCCATCATCTGCAAAAAAAATC
>NW_005244585.1:0-254 GCF_000412655.1 Myotis brandtii
GGCACAGGCTCGGCCACCCAGAACCTGGAGCACGCTGTGGCCCACACAAGGAGAACCACACCTAGTGCTACAGGAGCAAGGCGGTGTGTGAGGGGGTGTTTCTCGAATCATCCGAGGCAAAAGCAGCCAGAGCCTTAGGAGGGGCTCTCAGAGCAAGGGCAGCAGAGCTGAGGTCCATGCAGGGGCAGGCTTTTGCTGGCACAAAAGGAAGGGAGTGTGTTCCAGGCTGAAGAAATAGCATGTGCAAATGCTCA
>NW_005244586.1:0-254 GCF_000412655.1 Myotis brandtii
GTGAACATTCACCACCAGTTATGTCTGCAACAATAGGCAAATTACTTGTATATTTTTCTTATCAGAACTGTCTCCACATAGACAGGACTTAGTTCAATACTCCCTTGGATGCAAAATAAGTAAATAAATAGCTCATGGACATTTGACATCTTCAGGGATAGCATTATTTTAAAAAATACTTCATAGCCTGAAGAAATATAAACAATGCAATAGCAAGAAGAAAAAAAAAGATAGATGAAGAATTCTGTGAAATC
>NW_005244587.1:0-254 GCF_000412655.1 Myotis brandtii
GACTGGTCGCTATGATGCCCACTGCGGCCAGCGAACCAGCCCGATCGGGGGTGGGGCCAGCCGATCAACCTCCTGAAGACCCTCCTCCCGGCCAACCCACCCCTGATTGGACTCTTCCACCCCAAACGAGGGCGGGGCAGCCCTGCCAATCCCCACCACCACCAGCCCCAACCCCGATTGGCCAGCCCCACCTCGATTGGCCCTCAGCCCCTCCCCCCGGCCGGCTCCACCCCTGATCACACCCCCCACCCCAA
>NW_005244588.1:0-254 GCF_000412655.1 Myotis brandtii
AATTCATCTTTTTGCCTTGGATATCCAACTGTCAAATAATTTATTTTAAACTATCCTTTCCCCATTGGATATTTTTGGCATCTTTTTAACAATCTATTGATCATACATGAAATAATTTATATCAAAACACTCAATTCTGCTTTAGATATTCATGTCTTTCCTATGTCATACCTACAACGTCTTGATTACTGTTGATTCTTACTATGTTTTGAAACCAAGAAGTGCATTTATTCTTATTTTTTAAGGTTTTTTTG
>NW_005244589.1:0-254 GCF_000412655.1 Myotis brandtii
TGGGATGGTGGGTGGGGAGGGAGGCCGCGGCCTGGCAGGACGGCCCTCCGTGGCCGGCCCCCAAGACAGAGTGACAATTGGCAGGAGTCCTAGTGAGGGGACAGGACAGGCAGACAGAGGGACAGCGGGCCGGGGAGGCCGTGGCACAGATGGGCCCGGTGTGGCTGCCACCAGCCTTTCCCCGGGGGGAGGGTGGCAGGAAGGAGGGGACACCTTGCCCAGTGCCCACATTCAGCAGAAATGCAAACGCCAGC
>NW_005244590.1:0-254 GCF_000412655.1 Myotis brandtii
CCTGTAGGTGTAGCCCGGACATGCAAAGTCCCCCAAAATAATTGACAGACGCTCTGCCGAAGAACGGGGCACGTGGAACCCACTTCTTCAAACCATAAGCGCTCATTTTGTGTCATTTTCATCCCACTGAGGGGGGCCCCTGAGAGGATACCGAGTGCCCCCAGGACAAGTCACCCAGGGAAGGGGTTCAGCGGGGACCAGGTGCCTGCAGTGCGCCGGGCATCCACATGGCCTCTCCCCTCCTCAGACACCTC
>NW_005244591.1:0-254 GCF_000412655.1 Myotis brandtii
AAGTTTTTAAGTTTCTATGATGGGGTAGTTCCTGCTCAGGATCATTCTCGAGATCCCATGAGACAAGGAACGTGCTGCACTTGGCAGCTACCACAGGCCTCCCGGGTTCCAGGTGTGGTGGGGACGCTATGAGTGTGTCCCCTCCCGGCCATGAGTGCCCTGTGAGCTGGTGCTGGCTGTCCGAGGGTCGGCAAAGCAGAGCCCAACAGATACACTTGTTCACACCCAGATGCTCCCAGGAGTGTCTATTCTAG
>NW_005244592.1:0-254 GCF_000412655.1 Myotis brandtii
GGAGCAAAAGCACACTCTCTCACACACACACTTTATATTTTGTTCCCTTAAGTTATGTTTGTTTTATATTATGTTTAAAGTTCATAGGAAGCAATAAAAAGAAGGGAAATGCTACTACAAAACTCTTGTAAATCACAGGAAGATGCATAAATTGAGCCTTAATTATAGACAGCTCAGTATAGCAAATATGAATAAGGACTGAAAACCAGATTGCTTAGCTCCCATCCCAACTTCACTTCACTTTTTAATAACAA
>NW_005244593.1:0-254 GCF_000412655.1 Myotis brandtii
CCGCCGGCCTGCCTCCCCTGTCCAGAGGCTCTCTGCTTTGCTCACCTGCACAGAGTGACTGGGGCTGGACAGAAGCCAGGTGTCCTGCCCTGCACAACCCCGGCTGATCTGCCCCTGTGCGAGCTGCCTACCCTCTGTGAAGGGTCACGGATCCGGGTCCCAGGATCACGGACAGCCTCAAGCGCTGCCCCCTGCCAAGCAGAGTCACAGATCCGGGTCCCGAGACAGTGGACAGCCTCAAGCACTGCCCCCCG
>NW_005244594.1:0-254 GCF_000412655.1 Myotis brandtii
GTGAAGTGGGGGCTCCTTCTCCTTAGAGGCGTGTGTGCAGAAGATGGGGGGCCCCTTTCAGCGTGTGGGGCAGACTGACCAGTGGTCTGCGTTCTAGACCGAATGGCCTCTGAGGTCAGGCTTAGCCCTGAAATTCTCCTTTTTTATAAACTCCCACAGACTGCATTTAAAATTCTTTTTAGCATGCATTGCTAGTTGACTTTTTGTGTGTAAATCGTTCTTTACTTAACTGTGGACTCCCCGAGAGCCGGAAA
>NW_005244595.1:0-254 GCF_000412655.1 Myotis brandtii
ACAACTAAAATACAGAACAACCATTATCCAGAACCACCTGAAAGATGGTTGAATGGAAGTCCTAGAGAAGTAAAGAAGAAACACACTGACACCTGTAGGAGGAGCAGAGGCACAGAACGGGCTGGAGCAGCACCTATGTGTGCCATTATTTTAATCAGGAGGGGCCCCAGCCCTACACCAGACCCCCAGTCCAAGATCCCATAGCTGGGGAGAGAAGTCCCCATAACTACAGTCTATAAAAACCAGTGGGGATT
>NW_005244596.1:0-254 GCF_000412655.1 Myotis brandtii
TCGTAGAGGAAGTCGTACTTAACCTTTGGGATGAGAACGGCTGGGTGAGGAGAGCCAGCAGCCAGGGACCACGGGGATGCAGACCCTCATGTGGTTACCATGGGGACATGCCTCCAACGACATATGATTTGATTGTCCTTTTGTTCTGAACTGTGGGTGTTTTTTTTCCCACGTCGCTGCTTAAATTCTTCGGACTTTTAATACTTTCTTTTCTATTTTAAGTGGAATTGAGGTCCAAAGCCTGTTCGCTTTCT
>NW_005244597.1:0-254 GCF_000412655.1 Myotis brandtii
ATTCATAAACAAAATTTCTCAGAAATGTGCTGTGGTCTGCTGTAGTAACAATAGAAATAGCCCAACAAAATAGCTTAAAATGTTTTATTAAGTATATGTAATATTACAGGGTAATATTTACAAAGTTATGTTTTTTAAATAAAAAAGTACCTTGGCAAAGATTGCAGATATTCAAAGCTTTAACAGTGATAATTGATTTAATACATATTAAAAAAAACCTTGAACAGTAACACAGCTGTAAAACAACTTTGGTC
>NW_005244598.1:0-254 GCF_000412655.1 Myotis brandtii
GATTGTGTATAAAAAAATTTATAGACACTTGGAAAAGTAATATAAAATAACAAAACAGAATGAGTACAAATACTACGGAATGCCAAGTGAATTTATTGGGTCATAGGAACACATTCTCATAATGAGGAACACAACCCATCTTATAAAACACATGGCTCTTTCCATTTTTGTCACATGTTTTCTGATTCTTTTTCTTTTATGGTTTTCTCCATTGAGAACATTGAAATGTGGACCTTGATAAAGGTGTATTTAAA
>NW_005244599.1:0-254 GCF_000412655.1 Myotis brandtii
GAGCCAAACCAGCCAGGGCTAAAACTGTAGTTTTAACACTTCATCAATTATGGCTACAAATTGAACTCAGTACAGGAGGAATCATACTTCTGAGTAAACGTAGAATTGAACCCTTTTGGCATTCATTTCCTCAGAATCATTTTTGTTGTTATTATTTGGTTTACTACTAATAGTACTACCACATTTTGAAATGTGTCTTTACTTTAAAAAATGTCCTGGAGAAACATCGATCAGCTGCCTCCTGCACACCTCCT
>NW_005244600.1:0-254 GCF_000412655.1 Myotis brandtii
AAATATATATATATATGGTGATTGTGCGATATGATGATATGACAATAGATCTTAGCCTTAGCCTCTGGTGTGTAAATCTTGTTGCACTAATAGCATACTCTAGTGAAGTTTCCCTCACATTAAATCATCATACAAATGAGAATAAGATAAAATGTCATATGTAAGGTCAATAGGGCTATAATTTTGTACCTAGTCATAGACTGATGTACTAACATTCATTCAACTCTCTTGAAAATATTTTCTTGGTAAAAAAA
>NW_005244601.1:0-254 GCF_000412655.1 Myotis brandtii
GGGGCCCCAAGGCTGGGACTGTCCGGGGTGGAGCAAGGAGGAAGCAATCCCCTGCGAGTGCGGGGCTGCCGGGCTTCCTACAGTGGAAATCCCTGCGCAGGTCCCTGGCCCCTGCCGCCTGCACGCTCCCTCCCCTGCCTTCTTGGGCCAGAGCACGGGCAGGAGGCCTGGCCGGTCCATCCATCCCCCAGCAGGCCAGGGGCTGAGAGCACAGGCGGACCCCAGCCCCACCAGCTGTGCCTCCCGGTTTCATC
>NW_005244602.1:0-254 GCF_000412655.1 Myotis brandtii
ATGACATTGTGAAAACTGTAGTCTAAAATCTCTAGGCTCAGCTTTCTCATTAGTGCAACAAGGGAAATGGACAAGGAGTTCTCTAGAGCCTCATCCAATCTGAAATTCTGCTGCTTTAATTTAAAACAATTTTATGCCTAATTTGTTCAGTTTTGGCCACCATTAATCAAATTGTCAGACAATGATCAAGTATTAGCGTAATTTTAATTTTTTTTGCTTTTAAAAAATTATCTTTATTGTTGAAAATATTACAG
>NW_005244603.1:0-254 GCF_000412655.1 Myotis brandtii
TGGCTTGTTACTGTCATGGTCACACCTCCCACCCCACTTCCCAGGGCAATTAGAGACATTTCTAGGGCTTCTGCCATAGTCAATAGGAGGAAAGCAGGTGACAGCATCCTCGGCTCACCAGGAGACTAGAGAACGCCACCCCAGGCCCCAGGATGTTGATAAAAGCTGGCGGTGGCTTTAGTGCCCGTTTATCACTCTGGCATCCAACTTCCTCTAAATTTGGTCCTGAGGGATTTCTCACTTTTTTTTTTTTT
>NW_005244604.1:0-254 GCF_000412655.1 Myotis brandtii
AGATGGAAGAATGCTGGGCCAAGACATGACCTGTTCTTATGCTGCCCTCTTGTGGTAAAAAAAGGACTGCCCAGCTGCTCCCCTGAAGTACTACTGTAGGTCCATAGATGTTCTGGTTGGTCTGCTTTTCTCCGTCCCAGGCCAGCTTCCCTCAACCCCTGCCCTGGGGTCCCATCCCCTCCAGTTTCTCAGTCTGGAGGACCTCAAGGTCAAGGAACCCAGGTTTCCCCACCTAAGGCTGGTCCCGTTAGGCA
>NW_005244605.1:0-254 GCF_000412655.1 Myotis brandtii
AATTAAACTCGTAAGTCAAGGCCCCACTGTAATTTTAGTTATTTGGGTCTTCTTTTTTTCTTAGTCAATCTAGCTAAAGGTTTGTCAATTTTGTTGATTTGTTTCAAAGAACCAAATCTTGGTTTTGTTAATTTTTTTCTCTTTTGTTTTTCTATTTTCTGTTTTCTTTTTTTAAAATTAAATTTGATTGGGGTGACATTGGTCAACGTGAATATATAGGTTTCCTGTGTGAATTTCTAAATTACAAAATCTGT
>NW_005244606.1:0-254 GCF_000412655.1 Myotis brandtii
CTCACCAAGTTATAGTTGAAGTTAAAAAATTCTTTAACAGGTAGCAGAAAATATTTTCAATGAGAAATAACTTGTTTTCTATACCCCCTGACATTATCTTGTGATTCAAGTTTTAAAATAAACATAGAACTCAGATAACATTATTAATAAACCTTAAAATATTTTCACATGATAGTAAATCCAATTAGTTCTCAAATATGTACCTACGTGGTAGCACACCTCTCCCTTCCTCTCTGAAATCAATAAAAATGTAT
>NW_005244607.1:0-254 GCF_000412655.1 Myotis brandtii
GCCCGGCACACAGAGGTTCACGGCAGGAAAAGCCAGGCGGGCTGACTGGGCGGACCGGCTCCCAGCCCCCACTCTCCCCTGCTCCGGCTCCGTTCCTGGCCTCGACTGTCCTCATCCAAGAAAGGGACCCAGTGGGACCTGTCTCTCCAGGGTGGGGCCCACGGAGAAAGCCTGTCCTCGGAGAGCTTGGGGAGGGGGCGCCTCCCACGGGCGCACACGGGAGGGTGTGGAGCTGGGCCTGTGGCCTCATCCCC
>NW_005244608.1:0-254 GCF_000412655.1 Myotis brandtii
CAACTCTTGGCTTCCTCTGCCCCACCCAGTGGCATTGTGAAGAACTGTGAAGCAGTCATGCTGCACCGAATTCTGAACCTTGCCAAGACCTTCCTTGACAGCGGAGATCATCATCGGAAGACCTTGGCCAGGGCCGTCTATGCACAGGTGAAAGCCTGGAGAGAGGACCACAGCCCTAGCCATTCATTCCCTGTAGCTGAGGAACATTTAACAGAAATGTTAAATAACTTGCCCCAGAAAGTGGAAAGAATAGA
>NW_005244609.1:0-254 GCF_000412655.1 Myotis brandtii
CTCCTCCACTTTGCTCCTGGGAGTTTAGTTGTTTTTTTAATGTATTAGAATTCTTTATTATTAGAAACCTCAATCCTTTAATGACTACTAAAAGTGAACAGTCAGCATTTTAGATTAATATTTATGAACACATTTTAAATATACTATTACTTTTAATATACATAGACCTTCTGTGATAAAACTAAGAACAGGTATTGATCTAATTTAGTATTGGAAAGGTTAAAGAGAACAAAACAGGGCAGAGAAAAACTTAC
>NW_005244610.1:0-254 GCF_000412655.1 Myotis brandtii
TTTTGTTTTGTTTATAATTTTTATTAATATTAATTAATAACTAATGGTTTTATTAATTCTCTTGTTTTTAAAAAATCATTTTATTCTCTGATCAAGCATTCCCTAAAGTTACTGATTAATTTCATATGGTTTTGAACTCATATAAATAAGTTATACATACTATCATTTTCTTTGACTAAGTTCTTTTATTCAATATTATGCTTATAAGATTCCTGCATGTTTTTTTATTGTTTAAAGTATTACAAATAGTAGTA
>NW_005244611.1:0-254 GCF_000412655.1 Myotis brandtii
TCCACAGAAGAGCTCTGTGGGCATTCATAGAGATCACATGGCTCTCACAGGTAAAATCCAATCATTCAAGGAAGCCTACAATCATGTAGGATGTGTTCATCCTTCTGTTGGACACAGAGAGAAAACAGAACGCATCAGGGTGCATGGGCACGCTCCTTGCTAGTAAAGTGTCCCATAGCCCTGGGACGTGTAGCTCGGTGGTTAGAGCACCGTCCCGTATACTGGTAGGTCATGGGTTTGATTCCCAGTCAGGG
>NW_005244612.1:0-254 GCF_000412655.1 Myotis brandtii
TCCCCCAGGGAAGTGCACAGCCTTGCCCAGGGTGCCCGGATGAAGCAGTCTCTCCGCATCTCCGCTTCTCAACGTCGCCTCTGGGTCCCCGTAACGCCGCCCAAGCTCCCCTTAAGCTCCCGGAGGTCCCCACCCTGCAGGCCCTTCCTGCCCTGCCCACGCAGACATGACTTCACCTTCCTATCAGCAGTGGCCCAGCCCTGGGAGAAGGGGCAGAGCCTTCTTCACAGCCCTGCCCAGGACAGGACCGGAAC
>NW_005244613.1:0-254 GCF_000412655.1 Myotis brandtii
TGTCGTCTTTATCGCCCTCTCCCCCTCCCTTCTTCCTCCCTCTTCCGTGTCTCTGGCCCTCAAGGGAGAAGCCCTTAGGGGACCCTGGCCAGGGCTGCAGCCAAGGGGACCAGCTCTCTCTCGTTCTACACGTGGGAGACGCCCCGTGATTGTCCGGGTAAAGGTCTCCGTGTCCACCTGACCACTCGGCCGCTGGCCGGGCTCCGGCCACGGCCCACACTCCCGGAATGTGGAATTTAATCTTGGGAGAAGCA
>NW_005244614.1:0-254 GCF_000412655.1 Myotis brandtii
TTAACTGGCATATAGTAGGTATTTAATAATATTTATCAAAATGAAATACATAAATGAGAAAATGACAGACAATAGTAATTGCCAACATTGAACATGTATTATGTATCAGGTACTGTCTTAGATGATTTATAGGTATTAACTCATTTAATCCTCATAAAAATCCTGTAAAATAGGTGCTATTATCCCTATTTTCCAGATAAATAAACCGAGACAAAGAGGTTCACTCGCTTGACCAAGGTTACCCGTTTAGGAAG
>NW_005244615.1:0-254 GCF_000412655.1 Myotis brandtii
GGACCTCTTTGCAGTGAAGGCCCAGGGCGGCTCCTCCGCAGACAGAAGGAAAAGTAACCCCGAAGGCTCGGCTCCAGGCCGCGCCGAAAACAAACTTTCCAAACACTTCCACCCCGACCGGCTGGTGACACCTCCCCGGCTTCCCCCGTCCTCTGCGCTCCTGTCAGCACCGGCGCCCACCTCATGGATACCCGGCTCCCCTCGGTGGCTGAGTGGGGGTGCCCGCAGCGCCCACGGCCCTCCGCCCTGGTGCC
>NW_005244616.1:0-254 GCF_000412655.1 Myotis brandtii
AACGCATTTTCATAGCACCCATATTGTGGGGCTGGTAAGGTAGGTGAGGTAATGGGCCTCCATGTGGTGCCTGTTTGTCAGGTACACACTCACCATTAAGTTATTATTTCAATCGCTCTTGACAGACACCTGTTACATGCAGCACTGGAAACTCCTTCTGCAGCAATTTAAACCTTTTATCACGAGTTGTTACAGTATGTGTTCCTATTTTTTAAGTGTGTACTCTGGGCAGACATATTTTCTATTTGTCTCTA
>NW_005244617.1:0-254 GCF_000412655.1 Myotis brandtii
TTTTTACCCTACTCTCACCATTAGAATCTCCAAAGAACAAACATTTCTCTCACAAGTTAATACAAAATTGTTTCTCAAAAAAAAAATTTAAAAATTTAAATTATAAAATACAGAAACATGAGTAAAAATAAAAGTGAAATCAGTAAAATGATTATCTTGCATTTTATGTGATTGAATACTTGTAAAACACAGCTGATCATTATTTCTCCCTAATATGTAGAATCAGTCACCTTAGTTAACATTGTAAGCTTTTT
>NW_005244618.1:0-254 GCF_000412655.1 Myotis brandtii
AGAGAGAGAGAGAGAGAGAGAGAGAGAGAGACTAAAAGAGACCCACTTCAGTATAAAAGATACACAGAGACTAAAAGTGAAGAGATGGGAAAAAATATTCCTTGTAAAAGGAAACAAAACAAAATGCTGGGATAGCAGTACCTATATCATACAAAACAGACTTCAGACTTCAAAACAAACACCATAAAAGAGACAAAGAAAGTCACAAAATAATACTAAAGGGATCGATCCAACAAGAAAATATAACCCTTGTA
>NW_005244619.1:0-254 GCF_000412655.1 Myotis brandtii
CCGTAGACTGGACTGGATCCCGCTGCCTCCGCTGCCGCCTCTGCCCGGAGATTGCCCAGCGGGGTGGCCGGGATGAGGCAGGGGCATTAAACATTAACAGTGCCAGCTAATGTTTACCCGGGACCCAGAGAGCCTGGTGTGGACAGGGGGCTCCGCTGGGCGTGAGGAGGTGCCCGGCAGGCGGGGCGGAGCTGGCTGGGGTTCCAGACCCTCCCCCAGGAAATTTCCAGAGCGCAGGGCAGGAGGGTGGGCCG
>NW_005244620.1:0-254 GCF_000412655.1 Myotis brandtii
TCTCTCTCTACCTCTTCCTTCCTCTCTGAAATCAATAGATATATATATATACTTTAAAAAAATTTAAAGTCCAGCCGGTATGGTTCAGTGGTTGAGTGTTAATCCATGCAAAGTTGCTGTTTCTCATCCATGTTTCTATCTCTCCCCTTCTCTCTAAAATCAATAAAAACGTATTTTTTAAAAACCTTTTTTAAAATTGTGGAACATAGACAAAGCTGTGCTTAAATGAAAATTTAAACATTTAATTAGTGTTA
>NW_005244621.1:0-254 GCF_000412655.1 Myotis brandtii
CATCTGCAAAGTTGTTGCCTATAAAGTAATATTTACTGGTTCCAGGGATTAGGATGACATCTGGGTGAGGGGATCCATTGTCAGCTTCCCACAACCATTTCTTAAAGGGGAGCAATTTATACAGGGAGCTTTTAATGGACTCTCGGTGTTCAATTTATTAATATAAGTGGAAAAAACATAAATGTTCAGCCTTTGAGTGGCAGAAAACAAGAAATGAGGCCATTTCTGGCCCAGTCAGTAATTTAAAGAAGTAG
>NW_005244622.1:0-254 GCF_000412655.1 Myotis brandtii
ACGCTCAACCACTGAGCTACGCAGGCCGGGCCCAATAAGGAATTGGATCCTGCTTTTCTAGAGGAGAAAAGAGAGGCTGAGAGGTTCCGTGACTTCACCAGCACCTTCCATCCAGGAAGTGGCCACTGTAACATACCCCTCCATGGTCACCCCCACGCCCACTGCCTCAGCCTCCTCACCTGTAAACAGGCGGCGACCAGACCCCAAGTAACCATTGGTCATTCCATTCCTTCAAGTCCGGGCTCTGTCCCCTC
>NW_005244623.1:0-254 GCF_000412655.1 Myotis brandtii
TCTGAAATCAATACAACTATATTGTGAGTCTATCTTCGCTCTTGGTATTATTGTAAAGGGAAATGCCAAAAAAACACACACCTATATTCTTAAAGTAGCAGTTATATTTTTAAAATGGCTGTTGTTTCTTGAGATTTAAAAAGAGTACATGTACATTTTATAAGCTTTAAACCATAAGAAAGGGGGAAAAAATCACCCAAATTGGTAAACATTCTACCAGACATCAGACATTTTTCTGTACACATATATATGTT
>NW_005244624.1:0-254 GCF_000412655.1 Myotis brandtii
TTTTACAAAGCCTGTCAGGGGGCACCCCGCCCCATACTGTCTAGCGGAGTTGCTAAGTGGCACTTGTGGTGTAACATGAAAAGTATGCATCGCACACACTTCCCAAGTCCAAGGTCCTTTTACGAAGGCACATTAAAACAATTTTCAGCCCAGCAAGCTCAGATCGTGCTATTGAAAAGTCCAGGGTGATCAAGGCGCGAGATTTTGCTGAATCTATGTATTTATTTCCTCTCTCTCTTTATACCATCCTCATT
>NW_005244625.1:0-254 GCF_000412655.1 Myotis brandtii
AAACAAACAAATAAAAAAGACAATATAAACTTTTAACCAAGCTTATATATGTCATTTTTAAACTCTGTGATTGCTTACCCTATATTATTGTGGTTAAAATGCCCTTTCTCTTATTAAATAATAGTGAAAGGAGATGTCCCTTTTAGGGTAAACCAAATTCTCCCTCCTTATCCCCCTTTTCTTTTATATTATAGTCACTTGGGAAATTGGAAAATCCAGAAGCACTATTCTGCATAGCTTCTATCTCTCTCCAA
>NW_005244626.1:0-254 GCF_000412655.1 Myotis brandtii
GGGTAGAGAATGGATTGATTAGAAGGGGCCCCGAGTAGAAGCAAGTAGGTCAGGAAGGGGCGATGGCTGTCACCCGAATGACTGGTGACAGAGTGGTGGCATCTCCGGACAGAGGAATGGTGGCAGAAAGGTAGAGACATGGCAAAATGTGAAATATATATCTACACAGTGTGGGCAAAAGTCGGCTTACAGTTGTTTGTATGGAAAAGAATGCAAGAGTTAATAAATAATAATACAAGAATAAACTCTGTTTC
>NW_005244628.1:0-254 GCF_000412655.1 Myotis brandtii
ACTGTGAGCGGCATCAGATCTAGGCAGCCACGTGCTCCGTAGGCATCTATTCAGGCCAAAGGCTCTCCTCCCCATCCTCCCCAGCGTGATTCTGTGAAAGAGAAAGAAACAGAGGTCACTTGGAGAAAGCAGCTTCATCAGAATAAAAACAAGAGGTGCCCCTGTTCCGGCCATTGTTCCCTTAATGACAAAAGACTTTGGTTTTGGGGTTTGAGGGCTAATGGGAGGCAAAGAAATGATCTCACCTTCCATTG
>NW_005244629.1:0-254 GCF_000412655.1 Myotis brandtii
GTTTTTCCTAAAAGTGTGCTCTCCTAGGTTGGGTGAATGTGGGGCAGGGGTCGCAGGGCTGGAGCTTGGTGTGTGCAGGTGGCAGTGGTGGCTGGAGTGCGTGCTGATTGCGCTGAATCCTGACTGCCTTCTCCCTTTCCATTTCTGGCCAATCCTGTACTAGCATCTTCCTCCTCCTCTGGTCCCACTATAGTGGTTGATCACGTGGATGAAACAATGGAAGGTACGTCCCCAGACCAGATTCCCTGAAGTAG
>NW_005244630.1:0-254 GCF_000412655.1 Myotis brandtii
TTTCAACAGGGTGGGGCAGTTGCCTCTGCCTGGAGGTTCATTGTTATTTATAATCTCTTAAGTGTCCTCAGGGCAAGGTGTTTCCCAGTAGTGTGTGTTAATTGTCTCCCCTCCAGGAAAGGCAAATGTCTGTGTGGGAAAGATTTTCTCTGCTGCATGAGGCAATGACTCCTCCCAGGAAATTGAAGTGTCTGTCTTCTGAGCTGGAACCCTTGACTCCCCAGTTCTGGCTTTTGCCCTCACAGCTCCAGTCC
>NW_005244631.1:0-254 GCF_000412655.1 Myotis brandtii
AGGAATTTCTATCTAGTCTTACACATTTTTGCCCCTAGGCCCCCTGGACAATGAATTGTAACAAGGGAACCCTGGACAGTGATATCAGCTACAGAAAGAGTAGAGCCCAGTCAGTGGTCCAGACATAGCAGGTCATTACACAATGCAGAGGTTCTTTTTGTCTCCTTCTTGGCTCCATTTATATCCTTACCCCAATTTTTTCAAACTATCCATTTTTTTTAATTTCAGAAGAACTTTTGCAACAATAGAAAAGT
>NW_005244632.1:0-254 GCF_000412655.1 Myotis brandtii
TCAGTATAAGCAGCTGGTTTATGGGGGCTGCAGAGCAAATTTTACCGGGTGACCTGCTGCTCCCCCATATTGCCCGCATTATTGGAATGAATGCCTGTATATGATTCACCCCTGTCTCTGCTCATTTGGCTCAAGTAGTGACAGGTAGCACAGACCATGAACTGTCTGATTACAAATTTGTGTGTGTAAGTTGTGATTGGGGACAACAACAAAAAGAACCTTTCCGTTTCAAAATAAAAGCATCATCCAATGCA
>NW_005244633.1:0-254 GCF_000412655.1 Myotis brandtii
GGGGGATGGGACCCTCACCTGCATGTCAGGAGGGTCTCCGAGTCTGGCCTCAGGGCCTGGATGCCTCTGTTGTCCCCACAGGAGGCAAGCAACCAGGAGACCAAAGGTCACAAATGTTGAAGACCCTGTCATGGACACAGTCACCTGGGTGAGTGACATGGGTGTCTCCTCATGCGGGTTAGGGGGGGCTAGGCATGTCCATTCAAGGAGTCCACACTGAGCTCCTCTGTGGTCAGCTGGACAGGCAGCTGGGA
>NW_005244634.1:0-254 GCF_000412655.1 Myotis brandtii
AAAAAACATTCTCAGAGTAACTTAGTTTTTGTTTTCCACAGATAGCTACTCCATTTTCTCTTAATTTCTACATGATGAATTCTTGATCTGAGAGATCATGTCATCACTGTGTCAATTCACCATTGCTGTGTAAATCACCTCCAACACTCAGTCATTAAAATAACAATCACTTAGCATAATAGCTCTCAAGTTTTGAATGGGGTTTGGCTGATCTCAGATGGACACACTCATATCCTAGGTTTGGAGGGCTATTC
>NW_005244635.1:0-254 GCF_000412655.1 Myotis brandtii
AGTGTCCCCTGAGGACTGGTGAGTTGACATTCCCCTATTATTACGTTAGGAATCAGTCGCTCATTCATCCCTATACAACTTATTCATGGTAGGATGGAAAACTACAAATCCCAGCGGGCAATGGGGCATTCTGATGCCTTTCTTTATACTACTTTTGCTCCAGCGTCTGATGGGACTTGTAGTTCCTTGGGCAAAGGCCGCTGTAGGGGTGCCCTGCAACCAGGTCCCTGGGGTCACCTCCTCCTTGTGCTCCC
>NW_005244636.1:0-254 GCF_000412655.1 Myotis brandtii
CTGGAAGAGTGAGAGATGGCTGGCCCACATCCACAGACGTGGACTGCGTCTGCGTGGAGACATCATGCACAGATCACACTGAATCCCCAGCAGTCCTCGGAGCCAGGCGGTGCTGGCACCGTCTCCATTATACAGGGAGGCTGAGGCTCTCGCCCACCCCAGCACGTACCCCATAATCGACGCTTTTGCTGTGAGCCACTTTACCCCCTTCCCCCACGGGCACACTCTAGATGTGGTCACTCAGAACCTCGACC
>NW_005244637.1:0-254 GCF_000412655.1 Myotis brandtii
CAGCTCACTCCTTGATGTCTATCTCCATCTCCATGTCGCAATGGAGCCCCTGACACAGCCCACTGAATCTCTTCTTCTGCTTCTCCATTCCTGTCATTCCATTCTCCCAGGGGCTCGGCGAATGCTGGCTCCCGTTGTCACCACCACGCCCTGCCAGCTCTGTCTTGCCATCCCTTGGGGATTCCCACCGCTGCCATCACCCTGGTCTCAGCCAGCGTGTTTTCCCGGACTGGACTGCTGCTGCGCCTCCTCCC
>NW_005244638.1:0-254 GCF_000412655.1 Myotis brandtii
CCGCCCGGAGCGGCTGCCGCAGCCTGGAGGCCCCTCCACCGACCACCTCACGAACTTTCCTCGTTATCCCTCATTACACACTAACTCTCCTCCCGGGCAGAGGTCCCGCCGTTTCCGAGCAGGTGATGTGTGTGCAGGCATGTTTGTTCACCGTGCAGGTGAGGAGTGGCCCACCTCTACGTGCGATGAGGAAGCTCACCTTGGTGTTTATGCGCGGTTTCCCTGAGTGAGGATGGTCCAACCCTTTGTTCGGG
>NW_005244639.1:0-254 GCF_000412655.1 Myotis brandtii
CGCTCCTCGGCTGAGCGGGGAAGGCGGGGCCAGGAGATGGAGTCAGGGACGCGCGGAAGAGACCAAACCCGGAGCGGAGAGAGGCGCACGGGACGGGGAGGGAGGTGCTGAGAACGACTGGCGCAGAGGCCAGGCGGGGGGACACAGACGGAGAGAGACACGCCGAGAACGGGGACGCCGAGAAGCAAACGGAAAGATCCGGAGAGACCGAGAGAGGCACGGACACACAGAAGTGAGGGAGAGAAAACAGTAGC
>NW_005244640.1:0-254 GCF_000412655.1 Myotis brandtii
GTTCTTTATCATAGCTGCTTTTCTCTTCCTTAAATTCTTTATTTTTAATTCATCTTTGATTAGTGTATTTTGAAATTAATAATTCTTAACCAACAGTCTATAGGTCCTTTAATTATTGAGTTGAGATATATATTGGTTGTCTTTATCCATAATTCTGAAATTCAAAAGCTTAGAAAAATAAAAGGTCTGTGTGTTTGCATGCACACAATTTTAAGTCATTATTTGATGGCAGATTCTGACATGAACTGATGAAA
>NW_005244641.1:0-254 GCF_000412655.1 Myotis brandtii
AGTAAGTTGGTCGCAAAGCTGGAAAAAGGTTCCAGACCCACCCAGAACCTTTGTTTGATTGATGGAATTATTCTGCAAAGAAAAAACTCGTTGAGTGGCTTAGTGCTCCCCTTGTCATGAGCATCTGATCATAAGGGCAGCTTGCTGACGAGTTAGGCATTAGCGTACACCTGTAATGAGGGTTGATCCACTCAGGTTGCATCTGCCAAGTTAACATAAGACAATGTGCTGGTCCTTAGATCCACCTCTCACTC
>NW_005244642.1:0-254 GCF_000412655.1 Myotis brandtii
TGAATGAAAGTGGTTACTGTGTAGATCCTACATGCCTAGGGCAAAGCCAGGACCCTTATTAGGAATGGTTAATGTTTACTGTGAGCACATACCACATGCCAGGCATGGTTTTACGTGCTTTACATACATTATCTCATTTGACATGTGATAGCCAGCCTTGTCCTTGGTCCTTGAGGCCTGGTATCCATGCCCTTGTGTAGTCCCCTCCCACCCTGAGCTGGGCTGACCAGTGTCACTAATAGGAGACTGTGAAA
>NW_005244643.1:0-254 GCF_000412655.1 Myotis brandtii
ATGTTGCTTTTCTTGCAACAGGACAAAGGTAAGCATGAAATTTTATTTTTGCTTAATTTACAAAGACGTAGATGTATTTAATATATACTTTGGAGATTTAAGAAGAGAGAGAAAATAATAAATAGGGGAATTTTTACAGAAGTTAAAAGGAAATATATGTGGCTTTACCTTGCTAGAGATTCCGTTGATACTTGCAGTCAAAGACGGATAATAAATTCATAAACTGTTATCTTACACCCAGAATTTAATTTTAT
>NW_005244644.1:0-254 GCF_000412655.1 Myotis brandtii
CCTCTCTGTAAAAAAAATTAAGAAATATATATATTAACAAAAAATAAAAATAAAAAATGAATTAAAAAATAGCCCTGCCCACAGAAGCCTGTGGAATCATCATCATCATCATCATAAATTCGAGTCTGTTATTTCTTCTGAGTCTTACCCAGGTTGGTTTATATCACCCGTGTGCCAACGTTAACATGATCTTTTCTTTCCTTTTCTGGGTTTGAATGATTTTTTTAAAAATTAATTTTAAATCCTAGAGGCCC
>NW_005244645.1:0-254 GCF_000412655.1 Myotis brandtii
AAAAACCAATGTGTCCACCACCACCAAAGGCTGGTCTCAAATAAAACTCTTGGTCCCCTCTCTAACTTGCAAATCCTCGATCTCTGCTGTTTCATAATCATAAAAAAGCTTCATTTTGCAACGGTAAATTCAAGGGCAGATGCTGACTCGCTTAAGCATGGCTGCATGCAGAGGTAGTAGCCACTGGGGAGAGCACCCAGGAACCCCCAGGGGGTCAATTAACTTGAACTAACCACGAAAAGGCACTATTTTTA
>NW_005244646.1:0-254 GCF_000412655.1 Myotis brandtii
TTTATGTGTATATGTATATATATCAGCAAACACATACACATAAACACCAGAATTTACATATTCAAAATGAGTTCTCTTCCATGGGGCCAAATAACTTTTTAAATTCCTTTTTGGAGTTGGCTTTAAAGAATTAAATTTTAAGTATCTCAATGATGTTCTCATCTCAGGATTGAAGAATTTCTGGAAAGAACCAAAACTATGTGGAACATGTTGAAATTGAGACTATCAAGTAATGAAATTTACTTTCTTGTGAG
>NW_005244647.1:0-254 GCF_000412655.1 Myotis brandtii
GATTCTTTCTCGCAACAGAGGCAGGAGGAGCTGGGAGGGGAAAACAGGCAAGGAGCCAGGTAGAGGTCATTGCTTTGGGAGTCAACCAGCCAGGGTTTGCGCCCTCCAGCTCCATAACCACAGAACCCTGGGCAGGCCACTCAGGTTATCAGCCTCTCAAGCTTTGTGTTTCTCAGCTGTAAAATTAATAAAGATAACGCCTCCTACCCAGAGATATGGTGAAGCCAAAATGACACAATAGCCATGACAGGCCC
>NW_005244648.1:0-254 GCF_000412655.1 Myotis brandtii
CTGTGTAAAGAAGGCAAGACCTTACAATTGCAGAGAGCCAATTCCAATTTTCAGACTCTGCAAAACAATCATCAGTCAGAGGGATATACTACCTACTTTCTTGCCCATCATACACTCGCTGAGGCACTTATGTCAAATTTCACCTCTCGGTGCCTTTCAGAAAACAGAAGAGACTACAGGTTCAGCCTCTTCCTTTCTCTGGGGCTATAGTATAAAACATCATATACAAGGAATGTGAGCACAAAAGAGTCCTT
>NW_005244649.1:0-254 GCF_000412655.1 Myotis brandtii
CATGGTAACTGGTGAAATCGGAATAAAGTTAGTGGATTATGTCAATGTAAATTTCCCAGTTGTGATATTGTGCTGTAGTTATGTAAGACATTGTAATTGGTGAAAATGGATGAAGGATGCATTGTTTCTTTTTTCATGTGATAAAATATACATAACATAATATTTACTATTTTAACTATTTTAGGTGTACAATTCAGTGGCATGAAGTACTTTAACAATGTTGTGCAACCATCACCACTATCCATTTCCAGAAC
>NW_005244650.1:0-254 GCF_000412655.1 Myotis brandtii
AGTGCACTCCCACAGCCAACCTCCCACGGCCCCTTCCTTCCTGCCCCCCCTCCCTCCCGCTGGTAAACCTCCTGTGGCCCTCCCCCTGCTGGCCAGCCCCCCCATAGCCCTGA
Source organism: Myotis brandtii (assembly GCF_000412655.1). NCBI lineage: Eukaryota > Metazoa > Chordata > Mammalia > Chiroptera > Vespertilionidae > Myotis > Myotis brandtii. The sequence continues at coordinate 114 of NW_005244650.1, forward strand.
TTGGGAGGCTGGCCAACTTCCTGCAGTCCCTAACCCTGCTGGCCAACCCCCGCATAGGCCCTGATTGGGGGGCCAGCCAACCTCCTGGGGTCCCTCCTGCGGGCAGCCGGCCCCCCAATAGGCCTTGATCACCGGCCAGGC
>NW_005244651.1:0-254 GCF_000412655.1 Myotis brandtii
TTGAGTTTATTTTTGTGTATGGTGTACGTTGGTGGTCAAATTTCATTTTTTTGCAAGTATCTGTTCAATTTTCCCCGAGTTGCCCACCCGTCCCCTGCACATCCTGGTCAGTGAACTCGGAGTTAGCAACTATCCTGCCCAGCACGGATTGGACCAGGTCACAGGAAATAGGATGGGGGTCCTGCCCCGGGCCCCTGCAAGAGATGAGGGGCACCGATGCAATCTCTGGGAGTTCAGGCCCCCCCCCCCCCCCC
>NW_005244652.1:0-254 GCF_000412655.1 Myotis brandtii
GCCAGAGGCATATATACTTGGGGTAATTTCTGTCTGGGTAGTGGAGTGGGGGGGTGATATTTATCTTCTTACCTGTTTTTCTAAGTTCTCAACACTTAAACACTTCTCATGTTGACTTTCCTGTGGTGAACAAAACAAGAAAGTTCAAATAAGTGGTAGCTATGCAGAAGCTTAAAACAGACCTGCCTCAGCAGGTGATAATTTGCATTTTGATTCTGAGGGCTGCTTTTTTTCTAAACACGGAGGGCGGGAGA
>NW_005244653.1:0-254 GCF_000412655.1 Myotis brandtii
GTTATCTGTTTCAAAATGAATGTCTTCCTTTGAAAATTTGATAAATTTCTAGCTACACACACCAAGATTCAGTACTATTTTATTCCTGCTTTCCTTTATCATGTTCAAATGCCACATACTATTCTCAAGATCCACTCATCTCCTCATCAACCTCTTACAGCAATTCTGAGATTTTTATTTCCGCATCCATACATTAGATTAACCTATACTTAGATAAATTTCTTGCGTGCTCTGTATTTTCACTACACTTTCTT
>NW_005244654.1:0-254 GCF_000412655.1 Myotis brandtii
AGCATTGGAACCACCTGGGAGACTTGCTTTACAAGAGAGATTGAGGCGGGGTATTGAGCCTGGGCATCTTCCCCAGCAGTTCCAAATTACCAAGTCAGGGCCGATGCCCTAGCAGTTTTAATGCACCTGGTAAGTTAGGACGCCAGTGGCTGGAATGGAGGCGCCTCATGGCTGGAGGCTGGAAGGCTTGTGAGCAGCATGGTTCTCTTCCTTCTCGAGCTGGCCTCTCCACCCCCCCCCCCTTTCCCCCCCCC
>NW_005244655.1:0-254 GCF_000412655.1 Myotis brandtii
TCTGAATCTTATTCCACCATAAGGGCCCAACCTGGCCCACCTCAAAAGTGGGATGTGTTGGACATAAAACCAAAGGTATTATCAACTCACTGGACAAAAAATATTATAAAACAATAAGCTAAATTTTATCAATAATAAATTTAACACTCTGCCCTTCAAGTCAATTGTTTCAATCTAGGATTCCAGATGTGGCTTGATAGTAATTCATATAATATAGATTTAGGGTCTTTATTGACCAATACTGGCAAATCCAA
>NW_005244656.1:0-254 GCF_000412655.1 Myotis brandtii
GAAAGTCCTGCAGGGGAGGACCCTCAGGGAGGGCCCCTGACACAGACAAAATAACAACCAAGCTCACCGCCCGCCACCTACCCACCCACCCGCACCCAGCACCCACCATCCCTGTGTCTGCATCTACCTACCCAGCTAAGCTTGCTGAGCATGCACCTGCCTGACGTGTGCCTTGAGAACCACGAGAACACACAGTTCCTGTTCGAATGCATGATTGTTTCAGTTAATTGAACTAATACCCTATAGATGGGCAT
>NW_005244657.1:0-254 GCF_000412655.1 Myotis brandtii
CACCCTACCGTTTCAATGTAATATGTAAGGAAATTGTTCTAATTTGTCTGTGCAAGTTACCTCTGGTCTAGAGAGGAGCTTCAGGCCACGATTATCCTATAAACACAAGACCATCCCTTCGAGCCCCAGCATGCACAGCTCCAGGGATGTCTCTGTATTCTTTGGAAAGGACCATCTAAAGATGGGAGGAGGGACACTCTGTGAGGAGCAAGCCAGCAGGCATGGTGCTCCCTCGGAGAGTGTGGAAACATACA
>NW_005244658.1:0-254 GCF_000412655.1 Myotis brandtii
CTCTCCCTTCCTCCCTGAAGTCAATAAAAATATATTTAAAGGAAAAACATATATGTATTAAAACAAACAAAAACACACAAAAACCAAAACCAACGCCCTGAACGGTCTCCTGAGGGCTGAGTCTGCACGTCCCCCGGGGAGGCGTCGGGCGAGGCGCGGACGCGGGACCGCGTGGGCCGCCTACCTTCAAGCTGTCGGCCATGATGACCACGCGGGGGTCGGTCAGCGCGCTGAGCAGCTGCTTGGTGGCGCGC
>NW_005244659.1:0-254 GCF_000412655.1 Myotis brandtii
CCAGTTCTTTGGAAGTGCTCCAAAATGCCAAGAAAATTCAGAGTTTCAACCTGTAATCTCTGCATATCTAAAACGTGCATGACGTTGTTTTATAAACCAGGAAAGAGAGTGAAACAGTGTTGGTTTTCGACTATTTGAATGAGATTAGGAAGTATTCTTGAAGATTGTTATTAAACAAGTGCACGGAAAACACAGGAAAATGGGAAAAGAGAAAACCCACTTGTATCCTCAAAGTCCCCATCAATTTACCATTT
>NW_005244660.1:0-254 GCF_000412655.1 Myotis brandtii
GGCTGCAGGGTTCCAGAAAACACCGAGAGCAAGTCACGGGCATAAGCACTTCGCAAGTCTCTACCCACACTGTGTTTGCTACAGTCCCACTGGCCAAAGCAAGGCCCGAGGCCAGCTCAGGGCCGGGAATGGGATCACTGCCAAAGGGTGTGCTTGAAGGAGAGGAATAATTTTTGATTTTTTGTAATTTATCACATTTATTCATTAAACAAATATAGTTGGTCTTCATGATTTGCAGATTCCATATTTGTGAA
>NW_005244661.1:0-254 GCF_000412655.1 Myotis brandtii
GAGAAAAAAAGATACAGACATAGCATAGAGGCCATTAAGTCGAACTGAGAAGCAAATGACTCCACGGGCTAGAAAATAATGGAGAAAAGTAATAAAGAGAAAGACAGATCACTGTATATTCGCCCTCTAAAGAGCCTTGTTGGTGGGCAGTGGAAAGCCCAACTAGAAAGGCAAAAGGGCGCGAACAAGTCTGCAGGAGCAGCAGCTAACAGATAACAAGACAGCAGCTTTCTTCCTGTGCAGGGGGACGGAAG
>NW_005244662.1:0-254 GCF_000412655.1 Myotis brandtii
TGAAATAAGCCAGTCACAGAAAGGCAAATACTGTATAATTCCATATATATGCGGTATTAAAAGTAGTCATATTCATAGAAACAGGAAGTAGAATGGTGGTTACCAAGGCCTGGGGGACAGGGGAACACCAGAGTTGTTTAATGGGTATAAAGTTTCAGATTTGCAAGATGAAAAAGTTCTAGACATCCGTTTAACACTATGGAACTGTACACTTAAAAATGGTTAAGATGGTAAGTTTTACGTTATGTGTTTTT
>NW_005244663.1:0-254 GCF_000412655.1 Myotis brandtii
ACCCTCCATCCTTGGGTGCCTGTCAGGTCCTGAAGCCAAGGTCACAGCATCCAGAACAGTGATGTGTGTGATACATGGTGTAATGGAAGAAAGAGAGTGACAGGCTGCAATGCCACCCTGTATGGTTTTGGTTGGTGTGGCTGAGATGAAAGAATTCAGGAATCCTGGGCTTGTTTTGTATCTAAAGGCAACAAAGAAAACAAGGCGAAATATTGCGTGAGAAGTTTTAGTTTCATTCTCAGGAACCTAGGGCC
>NW_005244664.1:0-254 GCF_000412655.1 Myotis brandtii
GCTCCCAGCACCAGAACAGGGCTTTGAACACAGAAGGGGGGCCCTGTCTTATGTCAAATTCGGGGTGCAAAGTGTTTCTCCAAATGCACACTGATGTCGATGCTTCCTCCCCATTGAGTCACCGTGGGCGCTGCCTCAGGAAAGATCGAGGTCTCCTGGGCCATAACCGCTGGCTCCCAGGTCCAGCTGCACCCCACAATCAAACCAGGAGTCCTTAGTCTCCCGGATGGGACCTTGGACACCCAAGAACCTGT
>NW_005244665.1:0-254 GCF_000412655.1 Myotis brandtii
TGATGAGTTCAAAACCTGGCGAAGAGAGAACAGAAGGATGAGCAAGACCGGCCGTGGCAGAAACCACAGTCCTTTGGAGCCCACTTCCTCGAGGGAGCCAGCAACACGTGCCTCTAGTCCTGAGGGACGCGCTTCGGGGGCGTCACGTTGCTGTGCTCGGGTGAGGGTGTACGATAGAGTATTCATTCCCTCGATGCTATATGCAAATGATTCCAGTTATTTCTCCCAGGCGAGCTTTGAATAGCTTTCAGGCA
>NW_005244666.1:0-254 GCF_000412655.1 Myotis brandtii
TAAACCTCACATCTAATCTGTCAGCAACTCTTGTCAGATTATCTTCAAAATACAGAGAGACCCCAATGTAAGGGACTAATTCAGGCAAGGGAGTATCCCAAAGCCAAAAGTCTGTTATATATAATAAATTAGGTTTTCTGCATGTGTATGTGAAAAACTGACAAATTAATTTACCCGCTTTTACTTATGTAGACACGTTCGTTTAAAATTAAGTGTTTATGAAAAGTTTAGTTTCACAGAAAAATTTTCTATAG
>NW_005244667.1:0-254 GCF_000412655.1 Myotis brandtii
TTAAGAATTCTAATTAAGATAAAAATACTGTATATGTTTTTGGTACTAGATGGTATAAAGTATGGAGATACATTTTTAAGGGTTTTAAAACAATGTGGTCATATGACCCAGAAATCCCTCTTCTGGGTATCTACCTGAGAAACTTGAAAACATGTATTGGTAAAGATATATGCACCCTATGTTCACTGCGGCATTATTCACGGCGGCCCAGACATGTAGACAACCAAAGTGTCCTGCGATAGAGGACTGGATAA
>NW_005244668.1:0-254 GCF_000412655.1 Myotis brandtii
CAGGAAATGCTTATTTAGGGAACGTAAACATCAAGAATGTTTCTGTGTATAAGTAGAGAGCTTACTATTTAATAATCATGATAAATGAACTGCTGAAATTGGACTTTCAAGAAAAGCTCTCCTACGTAATCTGTCAAGAAAAACCCCATTTTTGTGTTAAGCGATACGTCACCTTCAAAATGATTGGGATAATTGTTATTATGGTTATTATAACAGCCGATTTGCCTTCTCAGGACGGTGGTGGTCCATGGGTT
>NW_005244669.1:0-254 GCF_000412655.1 Myotis brandtii
CGTGGAGTGTACCCCGTGGAGTGTACCCCGTGGAGTGCACCCCGTGGAGTGCCTGCTACAAACGAGGACACACCTGCCAGAAGGCAGCACAGGGCCGGGCGCCCTTCAGCATCAGGAGCGGAGATGGGGAGCCCGCATCAGAGAGGCCTTTGGAGGCAGGGGCCCGTGCAGTAACCCTGAGGACGGAGTGGGCATTGCCATCCGAGATTTGAGATCAGAACCTCTTGGATCCGAGTCTGGGTCTGATCGGAGCC
>NW_005244670.1:0-254 GCF_000412655.1 Myotis brandtii
AAATACATTATTAAGCCACGTTCATTTCCTGGTGAAACTGAAAAGTGAACACAGGCAGCGAGGACACTCGCAGGCACCGGCATCACCTGTAACACCCCCCACACCCGTGTCACTGCTCTCACGCTCGTTCGTCCAGACCCTGTGCCGTCATTCAGGGGACATTTCCTCCTCGTCACGTTGCGGCCCCGCTGGCACCCGCTCCGGGCTCACGTCAAAACCGGCGCCCAGTGCTTCCAAGATTTGTTACATAAAGG
>NW_005244671.1:0-254 GCF_000412655.1 Myotis brandtii
AAGTTGCAAGCAATGGCAATTTTTAATTTTTACCACTCAAGCTTGGGAGAAAGTTTTGATACATTCTTTATCCGCTATTTGTATAATTTTACTTTCATAATGAAATCTTTTTATGCCGGTGGAAGGAAACATAAAGTCTCCCCAAATAGTCCAAAGTAGAATTGCTTTTGGCTTCCCCCAAACCTGAAAGAATGAGCCAAACTAATTTCAATCCAATATTTTTAAAAGCACAAGAACAACAACAACAACAACAA
>NW_005244672.1:0-254 GCF_000412655.1 Myotis brandtii
ACTGCAACCACCAGGAGTGTGCACAGGTGCCCCCCCCCACACACACACACACACGCTTCCTTGTGTGACTCCATCTCATCCTGAGCCCGGACTGACCGGGGCTCCCCTGGCCGAATACGGGCAGTCAGTTCAGCGGCTTCCTGTCTCCAAGCCACACACAGCCCTCGGTCGTCCCCGCCTGGGCCCTGGTCAGTGACATGCGTCCCACAGGAGCACACGCAGGTGGGAAAGGTCTTCGTCATGTCTTTTCACAG
>NW_005244673.1:0-254 GCF_000412655.1 Myotis brandtii
TCAGTTGGTTGAGCTTTGTCCCATGCACTAAAAGGTCACCAGTTCAATTCCCGGCCAGGGCACATGCCCATGTTGTGGTTCGGTCCCCAGTCGGAGTGTGTGTCAGAGGCAACTCATCCATGTTTCTCTCTCACATCAATGTTTCCCTCACTCGCTCTCTCTCTCTCCCACCCCCTCCATTCCTCTCTCCCTAAAATTCATAAGAACTTATTTTTTATTTTTTTATTTTTTTAAATATATATTTTATTGATTTT
>NW_005244674.1:0-254 GCF_000412655.1 Myotis brandtii
ACACACACACGCACACACACACGCACACGCACACGGCGGAACACACACACACACGTGCGCACACACACGCACACACACGGCGGAACACACACACGCACACACACACACGCGCGGCGGAACACACACACGCACACACACATGCACACACACGCGCACACACACGCGCACACACGTGCACACACACGGTGGAACACACACACGCACGCACACACACACGGCGGAACACACACACGCACACACACGGTGGAACACAC
>NW_005244675.1:0-254 GCF_000412655.1 Myotis brandtii
ACCAAAGAGGGCCATTTAGCCCGACCTGAAGGCGGGGAAGGAGACAGTAGCCAAGAGTTCGCAGGTGAGGCTTGGCCTGTGGAGAGGGAAGAGCGACCTGAGAGGAAGGAGGAGCCGTGCTCTGACTGGGAAAGACAAGCCGTTCGGTTACTGGAGGAGAACATGGGCAGGAGCGGAGGCTGGAGGTAGACGGGGGCCAGGCACACAGAGGGCCTTTTCGGGGCTGGAGCCTTGTCCTGGGCTCTGGAGCCAGT
>NW_005244676.1:0-254 GCF_000412655.1 Myotis brandtii
GATGTGCAGGGTTAAGTGCACGCCCACTGGACGGCACACTCCTGCCTGCCATTTCCTGACTTGCTCATCGGCGTGCTGCTTGCCTCCTGCACCCCGCTTCCCACCTTTAAGATGGGGTGACAACAGTCTACGCTTCAGTTGTGTGAGGCATGGAGGCGTTCTTAGCCTAAGGACTGGGAGCTGACCCAGCACAGAACGGGAAGAACACCACCCCCCACATCAAGTGCCGGAATCTTTCTAGGTGTTCTTTTCTC
>NW_005244677.1:0-254 GCF_000412655.1 Myotis brandtii
TATGTGATAAAAAAATCAAGCAGTGGAGAGAAAAGCAAGATTTTGATGTTAGAACTAGGATACAACTCATAAACTAGAGGATTTTTGTCATAGTAGTTTTCAGAAAGACTGGTTCCTCCCTTTAAAGAACTTAAGGAGAAAATGTAGGAAAGAACAAGTTTTCCTACAGCCAAGAATTAATGTGAAGGTACTGAAATCTATTGCATAATGTATTATATTATATTAGTACTAGAGGCCCGGTGCATGAAATTCGT
>NW_005244678.1:0-254 GCF_000412655.1 Myotis brandtii
ACCCCACGCCGACCCGCGGGCCTCACCCAGGGCAGCGGGGGAACCCTCCGTGGGCGGAAGGAGCAGTTCCTCGGCCTCCAGCTCAGCATCTCTTCCTCCTGGGCGGGACAATGGTGGGGCTGAGGCTGCGCCCCTCGCCTGTGCCCTGAAGTGCGGGGAAGTCGGGGATTCACGCCCGTGACCCGACTGTGTGGTGCAGGATGGTCGTGCGTACTGTGCGCGGAGCCACAGAGCTCCCCGAGGACGAGGACGGG
>NW_005244679.1:0-254 GCF_000412655.1 Myotis brandtii
AATTTTATTTCATTCCTCATGGAATGTGTGCACTGAAGTCTCATGTTGGTTACCTGTTGTATTTCCCTAATGACTAATTAGTTTGTGCCCTTTTTGTGCTTACCGGCCATTTGGATAACCTGTGTGGTGACGTGCTTGTAAGGCCTAGCTGCTTCTCTGCTGGAATGCGTGCCCTCATTGATTTGGAAGAGTCCTTTATTCTGCAGGCAAAGCCCCTAACCTTTATAGAGAGCATGTTCTATATAACAGCTTTG
>NW_005244680.1:0-254 GCF_000412655.1 Myotis brandtii
TTGTTTCAAATGAGGAAACCTAGCCAGAAAAAAAAAAATCTGTCAAACAAAAAGGAGAGGGATGAAGATAAAAATTCTCACCTAGTGGTCATCTCAGGTACTAAAAAATAGTTTGTTTTTTTATCCTGATTGTGGCTTATTTCATCATAATCTGATTTTCAGTAATATTTGTTTTTCTTATATGTGCGTGAGAAAAATAATTTGACAAATTTAATTTCTTATGCTGAATTAGCTTTGAAATTTATAGATTAGCA
>NW_005244681.1:0-254 GCF_000412655.1 Myotis brandtii
GACACATGCTTCTTTTACACAGGTGGGTACAGGATAGCTAACAGTCAACAATTAACACGATAGCAATAACAGTGAAGGAATTCATGGTCTGTGACCGGCCAGGACGCCAGAGTTGTGCCCTGAAGGGTTCCGAAAAAAGAAGTTACAAGTTGCCCTGACTTCCCACAGGTATGTTATCTTAGATGAAAAAAGGCTCAATAAAGAGAGAAGTTGATTGTTGTTAGGGAAGATACTGGCCTAGGACATGACTACCC
>NW_005244682.1:0-254 GCF_000412655.1 Myotis brandtii
ACAAGGTGCAAGGATTTGGGGGTGGTCAGTTAGGATCGCCGGGGACCCAGGCACCAGGATTTCCCCTCTGGAGGTCACAGTTAGAGGGGGGACGACCCTCACCCTAGCGTGGATGGAAACAGACACACCGGTGGGCGTCACCTCTGCAAACCTCTGCAGCGAGGCGCTGTGATGAACTAGAGACAGAGGCGCGGGGAGGGTGCGTTACTCAGCCGCATCCCGGAAACAGCCACCTTTTCCTCCACTTGACCTTC
>NW_005244683.1:0-254 GCF_000412655.1 Myotis brandtii
CTCCAATATTTCCAGTGCCTACCTGGCACCCATACATACTAGTAGTTATTACAAATTATTGACTATATCCTATGCTGTATTTTGCATCCCTATGACTATTATGTGATTACAAATTTGTAGTTCTTAATCCCTTCACCTTTTTCCCCAGCCCCATCTACCCCCTCTCCCCTGGCCACCATCAGTCTATTCTCTGCATCTGTGAGTCTGTTTCTATTTTGTTTATTTTGCTCCTTAGATTCCACATATAAGTGAAA
>NW_005244684.1:0-254 GCF_000412655.1 Myotis brandtii
TGTGAACACTAAAATAAGAAAGACCTACATTTGAGCTTTCACTCTTGCACTTGCTACATGTTCTGATGGGACAAAAAGATAAGAGGAAAGAAAGAAATGGTATAATGAGTATAAGAGAGCCATCAGCAGTCTGAAGAAACAAAGACTCTACTAGGACAGGAACTCGGTGATGATTCTAATACATCATTCATTCACTTGTTTATTCAATATTCATTGGGTGCCTACTATGTGCCATGAGATATGCTAGATATCGT
>NW_005244685.1:0-254 GCF_000412655.1 Myotis brandtii
AAGGTGCCTTTCCAACTTGATGCTGTGATGCCAGGCTTCCCAACCATCCCCTCTGACCTTTCCCACCTCAACATCCTGATAGATCTGACAAGTTCCAACCTGTCCTAGGGACACCCAGCAGCCCGGATTCTCAATGGGAGGGGAGGTACATACAGATGACTGCATGCCACAGCATCACCCGCCTTGATGAAGCCCCTAAAGCAAGGCTTCTTGATGAACTGGAGTTGCTTTGAACAGAAATAGAATCATTCATT
>NW_005244686.1:0-254 GCF_000412655.1 Myotis brandtii
CCAATCCCCACAGGCCATGCCAAGGGACCCCATTGGTGAACAAATCCATGCACTGGGCCTCTAGTATATTATGAACAGCTTGTGTAGGACCCTATATGACATACTGGCATACCACTATTTTTTAGTTTTAAATAACCACAATACAAACACAGTTCTGTAAATAGCATCTTCACAGGTTAGAGAAAACTGGTATGTAAAAGCTAAAGTATTTGTTTTCCCATAGAAGAATATAAAATACTATAGATTATCTAAAG
>NW_005244687.1:0-254 GCF_000412655.1 Myotis brandtii
CCAGAAAAGGCAATTACAATGAGTAGACCATAAGGTCTATAAAAGGTATGCTCAGGGAATTATGAGAGAATGGTGAGAACACAGCAGGATCACTCTGCTCACACTAATTGAGGCAAACAGTTGCAGGATTAGCTGAACTACTAATAGGACAAATGATAATTACGCAGAAAGAAGACAGGATGGGTCTCACTAAGCAGAGGCCACAGTGTATGAAGTCATATATACAAAGAATGTAAGAAAGCAGAGATGGCTGA
>NW_005244688.1:0-254 GCF_000412655.1 Myotis brandtii
ATGCCTACCTAGTTGTGGAATTTACTTTATGATGTTTGCAGCAGGAAATGTGAGTACCTGATTATTTTCAATTCAGATTATCATAATTGGTTTTAGGACAACTCAGGGAGGAACTTGTCAGGTGGCAGACAGAAAGAAGCTCCAAGTTCAATGTGGCCATAGCTGGGACGTATCATGGCTACTCTGCATACAGATAAGGAAAAATTCCATCTTCCCAAACAAGGACTCTTTCTTAGCTCTTAGCAGATTGTTTT
>NW_005244689.1:0-254 GCF_000412655.1 Myotis brandtii
TTGTAAGTATAGTTTCAAATGTTTCTGAGAATTTAATTATGTTCTATCTAAAAAGACCTTTAAAAGTTATTGTCAAAATTTGGCAGCGTTATTAAAAGAAAAATAAGATGTGTAGAGTGACCTTGAAACCTTGAGGAAGAATGAGGTTTTTCAAATGTGTAACTTTCACAAGGCAAAACCAATGTAACTTTCCAATAAGCGTTTCAATGCACGGGGTGGGTGTTGCCACTTGTGTCCTGAAAGGTTGTGCTAAC
>NW_005244690.1:0-254 GCF_000412655.1 Myotis brandtii
AACTGTGACTACAGACCCAGGGCAGGATCAGGAAACTTGAGGAAACTACAGGTGTGAGGACTGGACCAGCCACCCTCCGGAGGTCTGTCCTCAGCAGGGATCTTCCTCCCTGACCTGGGAGTGCTGTGAACCAGGCCCCACCACTAGAATCATCAGGTGATGCGTCTGTCCCTCATTTTCACATGTGTCTTACTAAAGAGTGAGTGTCATCAAATAAGGCCCCACACTGGGCAACCACACGTGTGGGGATGGTA
>NW_005244691.1:0-254 GCF_000412655.1 Myotis brandtii
CATTGATTGCATCTTGTTTTTATTAGGTTTCCATGTACCAAAGACCTAGGAAGTCAAGAACTATTCAGTCTGTAAAACAACTCTCAGTGTGGTTGAAATCAGGACGGAAAAGGTAAGGCCTTCAGCCTGCAGGCTCACCCTGACCTGAGCTGGGGCCCCTGAATTTCCTGCCAGTATCCCAGATCCTCAGTCAGATGCTTCCCCTGCTGATGGCACCTAAAATAAAGAGCACAGCCAGAAAGAGCTTATGGTTA
>NW_005244692.1:0-254 GCF_000412655.1 Myotis brandtii
CATTGATTGCATCTTGTTTTTATTAGGTTTCCATGTATCAAAGACCTAGGAAGTGAAGAACTATTCAGTCTGTAAAACAACTCTCAGTTTGGTTGAAATCAGGACGGAAAAGGTAGGGCCTTCAGCCTGCAGGCTCACCCTGACCTGAGCTGGTGCCCCTGAATTTCCTGCCAGTATCCCAGGTCCTCAGTCAGATGCTTCCCCTGCTGATGGCACTTAAAATAAAGAGCACAGCCAGAAAGAGCTTATGGTTA
>NW_005244693.1:0-254 GCF_000412655.1 Myotis brandtii
AAGAACAGGCTCCAAGATGACAAGGGACAAGGGTGGACACAAAGAAACCAATGAGAAGGCTTAGGGGACAATCCGGGAAATCCAAGAGCAATTTGGACCAGGATGGAAGCAATCGGAGTGGTGAAGAGTGTCGGGTCTGGATGCATTTTGAAGGCTTCTCACGAGGATCTGGGGTCTTGCTGGTGGCCAGTAGCCCAGCAGTGGCTTATCACTCAGGCCTGTCCTGATGGCCCTCTGGGCTGTAAGGCCTGTGC
>NW_005244694.1:0-254 GCF_000412655.1 Myotis brandtii
TGAAAGGAAATTAATTAGAAGAAATATTTTAATAACATAACCCCCGGCCGAAGGTGAAATCGCACGGCCCCATGAGGAATCGGGCTCCCTCCTCTTTGGTTCCAGGGTTCGTCACCAGAGAACCACCACTGCCAAGTCACCAAAGCTGGGCAGCACCTGGGTTGAGTAACTGCCCCCTGGTAGTCAGTGCATGTCATATGTACCTGCCGGTCGGACGGTCAGACAGTCAGACAGTCACTTAGCCTTTTATATAT
>NW_005244695.1:0-254 GCF_000412655.1 Myotis brandtii
AATTTCATCTGACATTCCATACAAAGGAAAAGAAACAAAAAACCATCAGCAATAATAAAATACAGCCCAATGGAAATGTTGCCTGCAGGCAAAAAAGCACACACACAAAACCCCCAGCAAACATGAGAACCATATGATGGTTCTTGTATAAATAATCCATTTAATCAATTATAACTTTTATTATAAGGTGTTCGTTCTCTTAATGAAACAGTGAAATTGGGACATATAAAGTGGTCCTCTCCACTGACATTTTT
>NW_005244696.1:0-254 GCF_000412655.1 Myotis brandtii
TGCAAACTGGGAATGCAGCAAAAACAAGACAGTCCCTTCCCTCAAAATCATACCCATGCCAAATACAGGCAGAGCCAGTCTGAATGCTAACAGCTTTCGATTTTTGAACCTTGTCTACACTTTTCCAAATCTTGTGAGGATCGTGTATCAACTCATATTCAAACTAAAGCATAAACACATTTTTGTCACTTTACTCAGTTTACTCTGCTTAGGTGAGGAGAAACCCTAGCACAGCGGTTCTCAACCTGTGGGTC
>NW_005244697.1:0-254 GCF_000412655.1 Myotis brandtii
TGGTACCTGGCACCATCATGCTGGTGGGAAGAACCCCACAAGAGGAAATCCCAGATCGAGCATGGAGGCCGATAGGAAGCAAGTAAGGTGGGTGTTGGGACAAGAGGAGGGGTGGAGGCAGGGCCGACTTCAGGGAGCTCATGAAAAGGCTTTCTGAGAAGACAACATTTAAACTGAGATCTGTCAGGGCCCAGAGAGAAGGGGAGGCTGGGGCTAGATCAGGGGTCCTCAAACATTTTAAACAGGGGGCCAGT
>NW_005244698.1:0-254 GCF_000412655.1 Myotis brandtii
CACCTTTGGGATGGGAACTTGTGTAGCCAAATTATAGCCCCAGAGACACTTTAACTCTGCATTAGAAGAGGCCACATGCATCCCAAGAACAAGAATGCTCAGCCTGTAACTGGGTTTGACACTGAAGCCAGGAGCCAAAGGCTGGGAAGGGACATCTGATGCACAGCCTTTTCCCTTTTGTCAACAGGCCCCATAACACAGTCATTCTTCTCCCTTTTAGAGCCTGGCGCACCGAGGCCTTGATTCAGCTGTCC
>NW_005244699.1:0-254 GCF_000412655.1 Myotis brandtii
CAAGCTAATAAAAAGTAGAAAAGACTCGAATGGCCACATTACAAAGAAAACATTTGAATGGTAAATAAACATATGAAAATGTGCTCAACTTCATTACTTCTCAGGAAAATGCACATTAAAGCCCCACTGAGGTACCACCACACACTTATCAGGCCTGCAACAAAGAAAAAAATCTGAAAATACCAAGTGTTGGTGAGATATGGAGCAAGTAGAATTATCACTCACTGCTTGTAGGAGTATCAGTTGGTACAATC
>NW_005244700.1:0-254 GCF_000412655.1 Myotis brandtii
TAGCCCATTTTCCATCTTTGCAGAAAGTTTTATTACATAGCAATGCTCTAAAATATGTCAATAGGTTACCAAGTTTTCATTTTTATATGAAAGGTGTAGACTTCAAATGCAATCATTTCAAATCTTTGCCCAAATTAATTTAATAACATAACTATACAAATACTCATTTGGAAAAGTAACCCACCTCCAAATGTCTATTTGCCCTTGTGACATTGACCTTGTTGTTTCTGACTCCATGTAAAAGTTTTTCTTAA
>NW_005244701.1:0-254 GCF_000412655.1 Myotis brandtii
TTCCAACACAAAACAAGCAAATTGACTAAATATTTACCTGGTATGCTATATTATAGGAAAAAAATGAGTCTTGACAATTGACATGGAAAATAAGAAAAATTCATGTGGGGAGTACTGAGTCTAGGTAGGAAATAACCAGCAAAAACAAAACAAAAAACCTGACATGTGTAAAACTATCATAGTGAAATTTGGCACTCATTTTAAAAGAGCAGAGAAACAACTTTACTTTTAAAGAGGTAAATCTATAATTATCA
>NW_005244702.1:0-254 GCF_000412655.1 Myotis brandtii
ACTAGTTTACTTATATCCTTGGGGATATAGAGCAATGTACCACTGGGGTAAGTATGCAAGCCCCAAATTATTCATGTGTTTAATAAATATGCATTAATCTCGATCTGGATACACAAATACATAAGATAAAGATTCCCTTAGACCTTACATTCTACCTCAGGAGACAGTCAGTAAAGAACTAGGTTAACAGGAGGTCACAGTTCAATTCCCAGTCAGGGAGCATGCCTGGGTTGCAGGCTCGATCCCCAGTAGGG
>NW_005244703.1:0-254 GCF_000412655.1 Myotis brandtii
AAAGTCTATTGCGTGAAAATTGCATGTTGTGGGATGAAAATGCTAAGCTAAGACTGGAAATAGACACAGCAAAAAATCAGAAGCAAGAAATGGAAAAAGAACATTTTGAGGACATTGCACTTGTCAAAGAGAAGATTGACCATCTTCAAAAGACAATAAGAGAAACAGTATTTCAACACAATGAGAAGCTTGAAGTTCTGAGAGTTGAGAATACTGTGCTAAACAGTAAACTGGAGGATGAACAACAAAACAGA
>NW_005244704.1:0-254 GCF_000412655.1 Myotis brandtii
TCACTGATACTCTTCATTTTGTCATTTTGTTTCTCTTAGTTTTTTTCCTTTGGATGGTTTCTGTTCCTCAACAGGAATTAATCAATCTCTTCTTTGGAATTGTCTACTGTGCTTTTTTTAATGTATCCATTGTATTACTGTTTCACATATTTAAAATTTTTATTTTGGACCTTTTTATATCTTTCATGTCTCTGCTTTGTGAACATGTGGAATGCAATTATGTTATCCATGTTAATGTTATTTTCTTTAATTCT
>NW_005244705.1:0-254 GCF_000412655.1 Myotis brandtii
TTTGAAAGGGTGAATTTTACTGTATGCAAATTGTACCCTAGTAAACGATAATTACAAAAGGAATATATCTTTGGAATCTAATGTCCCTTTTGTCATGTCCCTCGTAGTATCCTCCCCTCCCGCTCAAACATCTAGCTTTCCTATACTGAACCTATCTTTTCTCCACATTTCACAGTCTCTTCATTGCTCACCAACACCCCAAGCTCAACCAACAAACAGTCTAGTACAGTGATGGCGAACCTATGACACGCGTG
>NW_005244706.1:0-254 GCF_000412655.1 Myotis brandtii
GGCAGCCTTCCCTCTGGACCCAGCCATGGGCTTCTCCCTGGTGGGGCAGGGACAGGAGACCCAGCAGAGAACGGTCCCAGCCAACCCCATGTTTCCTCACTCCCAGGGAACATTGTTACCGAGGAGGCAGGGAGCAGAAGGTGCACCTATTTCGTGGCAGGCCGGTTCCAGAAGGTCTCAAACAAGGAGGGGCGGGCCTGAGAAAGCAAGACCTGGGGTCCAAGACCACCCTGTGCTCAAACGGGGAAGAGCGC
>NW_005244707.1:0-254 GCF_000412655.1 Myotis brandtii
GGAGCACTGATCAGAAACTTTGAATGTTTGTTGTACTACTTTGGTACTGTAGACAAAACTTCAAACAAGACTGAGCAAGACGGACACTTTATATTTTCAATCAAGTCATGATACTTGATATGAAATTGGTATCTATAGCAACTAGCTTCCAATAGAGACAACAAAACTAAAGAACTCATATATTAACAACTAATGAAGTTTAAAAAGCATATCCAACATTATAAAAATAATCAGAGGAATATTTGTGGAAATAA
>NW_005244708.1:0-254 GCF_000412655.1 Myotis brandtii
CCCTCTGCCTGGGGGAGCTGTTTGCACCCACACCCCCCTAGACCGGGCCTGGGCGCTCCTCACCCCCTCCCTCCAGGCCTCCGGCCCCCATTCCCTCCCTCCGTTTCCCAGATGCTAGCAGACTTTGCACACCAGGCTCTCAAGTCTCAATGTCTTTAAATGAGCGCTTGTGCCCAGGGAGGTGCCCAGAGAGGGACGCGGAGCTCCCCAGGGCTGGGGGTGAGGCCTGGGAATGAGGATGTGGTTATTGACCA
>NW_005244709.1:0-254 GCF_000412655.1 Myotis brandtii
GTAATCAAAGAAATGCAAAATTTAAAAGGAAACTTTTCCCCATAAATTAAAAAAGAAAAATTATAGCAGCTGCTGTTGGTGAGGTGTGGTGAGGTCCTTCCTTAGAAACATGGATTAGAGGTTTAAAGTGGTTTAAGCTTTCTGAAGGGTATTTTAGCAAGATTTATCTAAAATCTTTCCCCAAGTGCATATCTTTTGATCCAGAAATTTCACTCCAAAGAATACTGTTAATCATATCCTCAAAGAGTTCACCA
>NW_005244710.1:0-254 GCF_000412655.1 Myotis brandtii
GACGGCAGCGACCCCTCCGCCTTCCTCAGCACTGGTCCTGTTCGTCCCCTTCATCCTCATCCTGTGATGGCTGGAAAGGGCCCTGGAGGGTTTCATTATTCACCTTTCCTGGACGTGGCCTGGGTTTATTGCCTCAATAAGCCCAATAAAATCAATAAAATAGTTGTGTTAGTATTGGTATTTCTGATTTCAATCGCCTGGCTACATCTATACATAAATAAAAGCCTAATATGCAAAGTGTCCCCTCCAGAGTT
>NW_005244711.1:0-254 GCF_000412655.1 Myotis brandtii
AGATCTGCACTTTTGGGAACCAAAGGTGTTGTGAAAATGAAGATATAATACAACTTAAAATTTATAGATTAATAGCTAGCATATTATAACTGTGATTATTAAGTATTTAATACATATGAATAGATTACTATCATTACTATACAAAGGATGAGGAGGGAAATGGAACAGAATACATGCACACTAGGATATAGGAGTAATCATAACAAGAGCTAGATATTAAGCATATTAAGACCATAGCGTGCATGATGGGAAAT
>NW_005244712.1:0-254 GCF_000412655.1 Myotis brandtii
AATACTTTAAGCAATAAAAAAAAGAAAGAAAAAAAAACAAAACAAAACAACAAAAAAAAAGAAAATTTCCAGAGCAGTATTATGTTATAAAAATGAGACACACATGCACACACACACAAAAAAGAGAGATCCTATATGAGAACAAGATAAAGAAGAAATCTGAAAACCTTTTTTGCGCTTTCCCAAGTAAAATAAAAAGAAAAGGAAAAACACAAAGTAAAAATTATCTATCTATCTATCTATCTATCTATCTA
>NW_005244713.1:0-254 GCF_000412655.1 Myotis brandtii
GCAGATATGCGTAGGGCAGCAAGAAATTGTTGTCATCCTGGGCTCCTGCTCTGAGCTGGGGTGGAGCAGGCAACACTCCGCCTTCCTGTTTCTCTCACACAGAAGAGACTACAGGAGGAGTGGCTAAGATTGTAATCTGTGTGAGATATGTGTGTGCAGATAGGGATAGAGATAGGGCTAGGGCTAGGGAGAGGTAGATGGAGAGGGAGAGGTAGATGGAGAGGGAAAGGGAGAGGGAGAGGGAGAGGGAGAGG
>NW_005244714.1:0-254 GCF_000412655.1 Myotis brandtii
TAAAACTGTCTTCACAAATAACATAATCATATATGTAAAAAATCTCAAGTAATCACAAAATATCTAAAAAATTTAATAAGTGAAATTAGAATAATTTCAAAATACAAGCTCTATATACAAAAATCAATTATATTTCTACCCTCTAGCAATAAACAATTGGATAATGAAATTACTTTATGTGTCTAAACATGAAGAGAGACCTTTCTTGAATTGTGGGTTGTAAACAGAGTATAGGGATAGCTTCATCTCCATTT
>NW_005244715.1:0-254 GCF_000412655.1 Myotis brandtii
ATTCCCTTAAATGCTTTCTTAATATTAACAAGAGGAGGAAATGAATTCATAAATATTCAAAGTAAAAAAAAAAATACCTAAAGTAGTGGTATTTAAAACAAAGTGGTGAAAAAGAAAGAGGAAAAAGTGAAGTTGAAGATATTAGAATCGATTTTTTAAGGTATTTTTTTAAAAAAAAAACATGAAACTTAAGGGCCAATCACATAAAAAAGTGATGAGAGGTATACACAAAATTTAAAATGAGGTAATTAACA
>NW_005244716.1:0-254 GCF_000412655.1 Myotis brandtii
TTTATGAAGAAATTTCAGTCCCTGCCCTAAGGAGCTCTTTGTCTATGGATTGACTCCATAGTCATTAGAACAGCAAGATATACAGGGAGTGTGGGGACCACTGAAAACAGAGCTACCTTAAGTGGTAATTCCTCTGTTTGTATCTTAAGCAAGCAAATGCCACAAATATTCTGGTGTGGCTGTATATTTGGTGTGGCAAAGTTGTACATTAGGGCCTTTAAAGATATTAATCAGACGAGTTTCTGGGAAATCCA
>NW_005244717.1:0-254 GCF_000412655.1 Myotis brandtii
ATGAAAAGAAATCTGGAGGTAGGAAAATGGAAAAGGGTCTATTGGGGACTAAAGAAAGAGTGACTTGTGTTATATAGCACAGAACAATTGAAAAATTGTCACCTATGGTAATTTGAAAGATGGAAAATACACTTAAGTAAGTTTATGGTTCATTCTTCATTTCACGAGCCAGGACATCTTTGAACAGAATTCTGAATGTACCAATTGGCTTATCTTGGCTGAATATGCTAAGGTGCAAGAAGAGAGAGATGAGC
>NW_005244718.1:0-254 GCF_000412655.1 Myotis brandtii
CCCCCCCCCCCCCCCAAATGTCAGTAGTGCAGAGGTGAAGAAACACTGCTTTGGAGTGATGGGAATAAAAGTAGTAACTCTGCCCTGGCTGGGTGGCTCAGTTGTTTGGAGTGTCATCCCATACACCCAAAGTTTGCCGGTTCGAATCCCGGTCGGGGCACATACCTAGGTTGCGGGTTTGATCCCCAGTTCAGGCACATTTGGGAGGCAACTCAGTTGATCAATGCTTCTCTCTCACATTGATGTTTCTCTCT
>NW_005244719.1:0-254 GCF_000412655.1 Myotis brandtii
GCTGGGCTCATGTTACAAATAAGTACTTCCTAATCACTAATTCAATAAATATTAGTTTACTGTCTACCAGAAATTCAAAAATATAGATGAGACTCCTTGCCATCTACTCAGCATCTGGTGAGATAGGATAAATATAGGTATGACTCAGATATGTTCTAAACTACAGATTAGAATATAACTCTGCATTACTCCAGCCTCTAGAATCTTCCCTTCATATATTGAATTTCACTAGGAAACATTCAAATTGCCAGATT
>NW_005244720.1:0-254 GCF_000412655.1 Myotis brandtii
ACAAGTAGAGTCAGGTTCAAGGACTTTAAATGCCATCCTAAATTTTGACACCAAATTGTGGTCTGGTTGCCAAATAAATTGTGATTCCTTTGGCAGAAATGGAGATGATCAGGAAAGACTTAACACTTAGTAAAATACACTGAGTTTTGCATGACTCATTGCTTTTTAATTGATTAGGCACATTGTATGAAAAATATTTAACAGGAAGTTAGAAATATAAGTTCATGAAAAGGTAAGTATGGGACAGAAGGGAT
>NW_005244721.1:0-254 GCF_000412655.1 Myotis brandtii
TGGTATGTTCGACACGTGCATTTTTGTGTTTAATGTAGTTATGCCTATTTCGAGGGAGTCGGGGTAGAGTGTTACCGTTTTGAATTATTACCAGAGCTGACAGTTGAGGCGTTGCATTTGTGATGAGATGTTGGTCAGAGAGATTGTTTACTCTGTCTGGTCAGCATTACAGCATCCAGGTCTCCTAAGTTCCTTCTCCTTTGAGACAACTTGTTGGGGGGTGTGGTGTGGCATGCTGTGGTTTTCAAGACAGG
>NW_005244722.1:0-254 GCF_000412655.1 Myotis brandtii
CCACCCACCCAGGAGGGGGTCGACCACACCATCATGATAAGCTGAACATTTGGTAAGTTGGAAACAGAATTCAATTTCAGGTCCTTTGCCCTCTGAGGAAACCCAGACTATGTGTGTGAATGGATGTGTCCCTTTGGTTATAGGTAGGGTGGGGTGAAGGTAGGTTGGGCCCCTAGAAATAAACAAACGAGGAACAGACCACAGTGTCCTTAGGGGCCGCACAGTGGAAGGTCAGCACCGTGAGGCAGAGGCCA
>NW_005244723.1:0-254 GCF_000412655.1 Myotis brandtii
GAGCACAGACAGAGCCTTTGGCTGGTGCACACCCTGCCCTTGGAACAGACGGAGCCACAGCCCAGTGTGTGCTTTGCCCCTGGCACAGACAGAACCTTTGGTCTGTGCATGCTCTGCACCCAGCACAGACAGAGCTGTCACCCAGAGGTCACCTTACCCCCAGCCCAGGTTAGAACTGCTGGTGTGATATGGTGTGCCCAGCCACAGGGCACACGGCCATGCTGTAAGTGCACTGCCAGAGGGACCTATGGCAC
>NW_005244724.1:0-254 GCF_000412655.1 Myotis brandtii
TACCCAGCGTCCTACGAACAGGAGAGGCCTTCTCTCCTCGCCAGGGCTCCCTGCTGTGCTTTCTGCTGAGTCTCCATCACCACCAGTGCTGGAATCAACGGTGCAGGTGTGCCCAAGGGGAGACTTCTGTCTGTGAGCCTCTGCATTGAAGATACCGTGACTTATTCTTTTTGCTCACCACACAACCCTGCCCAGCCTTGCATTATCCACTTGAATTCTAATCACAATTCAAATGGAACCCAACCCAAATGCCT
>NW_005244725.1:0-254 GCF_000412655.1 Myotis brandtii
CAGCCTGTGTTTCTCTGCAGAGTTCGATTGGCAGTGGGTTGTCCTGGATGGTCCCGTGGACATCTTTTGGGTAGAAAGCCTGAACTCGATGCTGGATGACACTGGGACGCTGTGCCTCGCGAACAGCGAACGAATCGCATTAACTAATAAAATAAGAGTGATTTTTGAAGTGGACAGTCTCTCTCATGCCAGTCCCGCCACTGTCAGCCGATGTGCAATGGTTTATATGGTAAGTCTTCAAAATCAAATTTCTT
>NW_005244726.1:0-254 GCF_000412655.1 Myotis brandtii
TTGGGAACCCTCTGACCACACTTTGAGAACCACTTCCTTACACCCAGATGTCGCCTCCTTTACTCCTGTTCATCCTTTAGACCGCAGTTTGGATGTGTGTGGTCAAGGAGGCCTCTCTCCTGCAGGCTAGACGTCCTGTTCGCCTCCCATCACACATGCTCATCCCAGACTGTCTGATTGCGCCGCTAGCCTGTGCGTCCCGAGGGCAGGACTGCTTGCTGCTGGGTGGTGTAGTCTTAGCACCAGTGTCCTGC
>NW_005244727.1:0-254 GCF_000412655.1 Myotis brandtii
CCCTCTCCCTCTCCCTCTCTTTCTAAAATCAATAAGTATATCCTTCCTTGGGTGAGGATTTTAAAAAAAAAGGAAATCAGGTTATCAACTTTCCCACAGTTGTTTGTTTGTTTGAATTTGACTTAATGTTAATGTAGCTTTTAAAAAAAATAAAGCAAAATCAGATTATTATGAAGCCGGTTTTTGGTGGCTCTTTATTTTGGTGAGGGAAATTTCTCCATTGCAAAATAGGCAATGCTGTTAAACTGGTATAG
>NW_005244728.1:0-254 GCF_000412655.1 Myotis brandtii
GACTTTTTGGTGCATTTGAGGTTCATCCCAATGACGAACCTGAATGATCCATTGTGTGTTTATCTAAGGGCCTACGGATGGGCCCGTTCACAGCGTGGGGCTGTCAGGAGTAGAGATGCTGTGAGTGTCCTCAACAGGCATCGGGGGGCCCATTTCTCAGGGGCAAGTGACTGGGCCGCGGAGCAGATGCACGATCACCAATTTTGATCAGAGTTTCCATTTGCTGAAAAGACATCAGCTGAGTTTCCCCTGCG
>NW_005244729.1:0-254 GCF_000412655.1 Myotis brandtii
ATCAGCCTTTTATTATATAGGATGAAGTGAGGAGTATGAAGTCGCCAGCTTCCTCGTCTGTTGAAACGATTCATCTGCCAAGTTTTGTTTCTGCTTGTCAGAATCCCTCTGAACATAATACGGTTAATAACATGGGCTTTGGGCTGTAGCAGACTAAGTCCTGCAACCTCGGATAAGCTATGGATTCTTAGAGCCTTAAGTCCCCTCTCTGTAAAACAGGGATAATAATAGTACTGACTTCATAGCACTGTGAC
>NW_005244730.1:0-254 GCF_000412655.1 Myotis brandtii
AATCACATGCCTTTATCACAGTAGACACAGGCTGCTGGGTGACAGGAGACCTCTGCCTTGTGCTGTACTCCTGTGTCGATTCCTACTGTATTTCATAACTTCCTTGCACCTGCTTTGTGCCTCTTGCACATTCTAATCTCATATTTCTGGGGCAGAGTTTCTTAACTATGTCGCCACTAAAATTCACATCTATCATCTTCCTGGCATAAAGGAGAGTCTCAGTAACTATTGATTAATGAATGAGTAAATGAGTG
>NW_005244731.1:0-254 GCF_000412655.1 Myotis brandtii
GTCCCCGTGGGGCCCGCGCCCCTCCCCCCGCCGAGCTCGAGCACTTACTCCGGGGGGTAGAGCCGCAGCTCCTCGATTTCTCCTAGGAAGGAAAAAAGCGTCCGCATCTGCTCGCTGGTCACCGCCGACGACAGGTTCGTCACCTGAATCACTGTCGTAGGGCTGAGGCCGAAGCCTAAGCCCAAACCGAAGCCGCCGCCGCTGTTCATCCCGCTCCCACGGCTGCTCCCTTCAGTTCCCCAACGTCTGCGACG
>NW_005244732.1:0-254 GCF_000412655.1 Myotis brandtii
ATGGTCCCAGAGCCTCCGCAGAGGCAGGATGGGGCATGACTGCAGCGCCTCAACCTCCCATGGCCCCTCCCCCAGCTGGCCTGGCCCCAGATCAGATCACTCCCCCGCCCCCCCCACCAGTGGTCAGGCGGGGCCGGTGCTAAGGCACAGCGAGCCTGGCTTCTGGTTGAGCAGCAGTCCCTCTCCCTTGTCTTCCCCTCCCCGGCTCAGCCAGAAGCCGGGTTCATGGCTGGTGAGTGCGGTGGTGGCGGCGG
>NW_005244733.1:0-254 GCF_000412655.1 Myotis brandtii
AAATCATAGTAACCAAATCTTGCAAGCGACAAGGCTCCTTAGTAACTATTTAGTTCAGGGTTCCTCTTTTTTTTCAAACTTACCCATATGTGAAATATATTTATATTTTATAACCTCCATACTTTCAAGATAGAGAGAATCTTCCCGCTTCTCTCTTCCTCCCTGTCTCCAGCCCTTTCCCTCCTTGCCTTCTCCTTCTTTTGTCTCTTTAACATTGTCACCCCTTAAATAATTAAATGGACAGGATTAAATAT
>NW_005244734.1:0-254 GCF_000412655.1 Myotis brandtii
ACCATCACTCCACCACAAAGATGGTGGCGCCCACAGCCGAGGTGAGGTGTTTCTGTAACACAAGATGGCTGTGTGCCCACAGTGGAGACAGGGTTTCTGTAACACAAGATGGCTGTACCCACGGATGCCCATGAAATTATTTAATTATTTAATTATTTCATGGCCCATGAAAGCTGTGACCCCGCCCAGCGGGGCTTGATAAGGGTGGGACCAGCCGGGTCTGGATCTAGCCCAATAGGGGTGGGGCCGGCCAG
>NW_005244735.1:0-254 GCF_000412655.1 Myotis brandtii
TGTGTGATATTTTCCTTCAGTCGTTCATATCTGTTAGACCCACTTGATATTTTTCATTCCTTTTTTTCTGTTGTTGTTTCTTATTGGTAAGTTATTTGAATGTATCTTTATATTCTCTAATTCTTTACAGCTGTGTCACATCTGCTCTCTAACCTTTCCGTTTAGTGTAATAGTGGTTCCAGTCTCACTCCAAATTCTATTTATTTCTCATATTGGCCAATGATGTCCCTAGAGATCTTGCCTATATTTTGAGG
>NW_005244736.1:0-254 GCF_000412655.1 Myotis brandtii
GGGGGGGGGGCGGGGGGAGGAGAGGGGGAAAAAGAAAAGGGTAAGAGAATGGCTTGGGCATGCCCCCTGGAGGGAGAGTGCTGAGAAGAATTTTTTCTTTTATTTTTTTAAAATAATTATTTCTTGATGTGATTAAGTCCCATTGGCACCCCTGTTGCTTGGCCACTGAAAATTGAGCAGTAAGAGGAAAGTTTGAAAGAGGTTCCGAGTGGCCTGCAGTCCACCTATCCACTCAGCAGGACTAACTATTCTGC
>NW_005244737.1:0-254 GCF_000412655.1 Myotis brandtii
TTTTGAAATATTTATTATTTGTTGAGGTTTCCAGAATGGGAAAGGGTATTGGCCACACATATCTTTGGCTCATTCCCTCCCCTCCCCCACAATGGATTGAATGAATGTATATCACCAGTAATAGAAGGCATCCTTCTCTTATTCCTAACTTCAGTGGAAATGCTTCTAAAGTTTTAAGATTAAGAATGATGTTTGTTGTAGGTTTTTGATTATTAACTACTAGAGGCTCGGTGCACAAATTCGTGCATGGGTGG
>NW_005244738.1:0-254 GCF_000412655.1 Myotis brandtii
AAGATTCACTCCTCTGCCCTACGCTGCCTCTCACTATCCACAATAAAGCAGAGAATTAGCTTGAGACCTCCGACTTAAGAGATAGGAGAGCAACCTCACATTCCCTTGACACCTGTATCATAAAATGTTACAGATCACAGACTGATTTCTCTCAGCCATGATTCTCCTTTTCCAGTCTTACCACCCTCACACTGGATGTGCACATCTGATTAAAATGAATAAAACTAAAAACAAGAGCCTAGAACGTGATGCCT
>NW_005244739.1:0-254 GCF_000412655.1 Myotis brandtii
GGCGGTAGTCACTAAGGGCCCCTCTGTGCCAGGGCGTGTGCTGGGTGCTGGGGAGGGAAGTGCGAGCCACACCTAAGACAGTGTTGGGGAAAGACAGCCATGAACACTGAGGACTGTGGGACAGTGTGGGCAGGCGCAAGACAAAAGGACACCAGGCGGGGGTAGGGGTCCAAGTCATACCGACCAACCCTTGGGGGTCACTGTGGCCAGGTCTGAGCCCACGTCTCGCCCTCAGCATCTCATTGGTTGTCTCA
>NW_005244740.1:0-254 GCF_000412655.1 Myotis brandtii
TTTACTAGAAATAAATGTAATTTTATGTAAGAAAGAAACAAAAAGTGATGAGAAATAAGTTAAAGAACATTCATAGAAAGTTTGAATATAAAATCAACCAGATGAAGGAAATTAAAAGTTAAAATCTGTTTCTCAGGAAAATGTTAACTTTCCTTTTATCAATCACCCATAAGACCTGAGATAGATAAAAGTAAACCATCCACTTTCACATTGCTCTCTTTCGGCCTTCTCAGACGACAGTCAGCCTCTGCTCA
>NW_005244741.1:0-254 GCF_000412655.1 Myotis brandtii
TTGTGTTCTGTGGGGTCTCAGATAGAGACTTAAACTTTCTGATCCTCAGCTGTGTCACCTGTAAAATGGGTATGAACACAGTCCCCTTCCCATAGGTTTGTGAGCATTAAGGGAGGTGCGTGTGTAACGCTTTTAGCACAGAGCTGACACCAAATACTTGCTCAATAAATAATAGCTGTTACTATTATTATTATCATCATTCACGGTATAGTGTAAGGTTTCGCTTTATCTCACCCCAACTCTGAAGGATCTAT
>NW_005244742.1:0-254 GCF_000412655.1 Myotis brandtii
CTGTTGAAGTATGTATACATTTTGGGGGGACACCCTGAATAGATGGAGGGAGAGGGAGAGAGAACGCAGGAGCATGCCTAGAGGCAGCCTTGCTCTTAAACAGAAGAGCTGGACTATGAATGGTCCAGCTGTGGTTAGCATCTCTTTCCAAAGACACTAGGAAGGAATCGAGTGTAGGGCTGAAGGTCAGTAACGCTTAGGAAAACCTGCTCTAGGAAGCCAGAAGAATGAGGAAGAAGCACTTCCCAACACAC
>NW_005244743.1:0-254 GCF_000412655.1 Myotis brandtii
CACACAGCTTCAGCAATGGGAAGAACACCTGAGACCTCCCGCCGGAAATGGCAGGAGACAGGAAGTGTTCGACAAGAGACCTTATTATATAACCCTGGGAAGCAGTGGTTCCACCTCCTGGCTTACGTCCTTGCAACCTGTTCCGCGCAGTCTTATCTCCAATGAGTGTGGCGCATGTTCTGGAACTGCTGGGCTTCTGCTGGGCCGTGTGGCTCAGTTGTCTCTGAATACAGAGAAAGAATAATGGGGACTGC
>NW_005244744.1:0-254 GCF_000412655.1 Myotis brandtii
GTTGGCCAGCCAGCCCCACCCCCAATTGGGGTGGGGGCAGGGCTGGCAGTGGGGAGGGGCCACGAGCGGTTGGCCAGCCAGCCCCACCCTCAATTGGGGTGTTGGAGGCCGATTGGGGGCCGTATCAGGCTGGTTGGCTGCTGCAGTGCCACTGGTTGTTCTGGTCGTTTTGGTCATTCTGCCGTTCCGGTCGCTGGCCTTATATATATATAGATCAGTGAAAATCTGGCTAGAGTGAAAAGGTAAATATTATT
>NW_005244745.1:0-254 GCF_000412655.1 Myotis brandtii
TAGAAAAGACTGCATCAAAGTGTCCGAGCATATTTAAAGCATTTGGCACCTTCTTCCAGACTGTTTCCCACTATGGCAGCACCAATGTGCACTGCCACCAATAATGCAAAAGAGCCCTTGTCATTTTGTCCTTTCAGTCATGACTCAGTAGGGCTGTTGAGTATTCACTGGATCTCGCTAAAGCACTGCTCCCTAGATACTTGGCATCTAGTGGATTATCAACAGATACTCAATGCTACCACTTAATATTTCCC
>NW_005244746.1:0-254 GCF_000412655.1 Myotis brandtii
TAGAATAAGGAGAACCTAGGAGCTCTGGGGAGGGGGCCTGGCAGGGTGGGCTGGACCTGAGGGGAGGTGCAGCCGGCTGGTGAAGCAGTGCAGCGGTTGGCATTTTGATGGCCGGGTGGGTGTGGCTCAGAGGGCGGCACATCCAAGGAGGCACGGGGTGGCTGGTGTGGGGAGTGGACAGAGAAGCTGGGACTGAAGCTGGTGTGATGCTGACAGAAACTGGAAACTGGAAGTCCCTTCTCTCTCTCACCTTC
>NW_005244747.1:0-254 GCF_000412655.1 Myotis brandtii
ATAAGGGTTTAAAAAATAAATTAATTAATAAAATAAAATAAAATTGATATTTCAAAATTTCTTACCAGATAAAAAAATTGAGATGTGGAAGGGAACATTTCTGGTAACAATAATCAAAACAAGAACAATCACTGAGGTTGTGAAAACAAAAGGGAATCCTCATTCACTTCTGTTGGGAATGTAGACTGGTACAACCACTATTGAGAAGGCTAACCCATATTTTGTAAAACTACTATTTGGAATTCTCTGCTATT
>NW_005244748.1:0-254 GCF_000412655.1 Myotis brandtii
GAGGGAACGTTAAAAATTGTTCTGTGCTCAGAGAGAACAGAGGGAGTTAAAGCAGTGAACCACAAAACTGTGTCAGGAAAGTTTACTTTTCACGGTCATTGAATTAATGAAGGAACAAGCCATCGCTGGTCCATCTCTGTCTGTCTGTGCCTCCCGGGCCTCCTGCCACAAAGGGAGAGGCACTTGTCAGACCAAAACACCTTTTCCACCAGAGGGGAGCTGACAGGACGGAATGCTCCTTGATCTGAAAAAAA
>NW_005244749.1:0-254 GCF_000412655.1 Myotis brandtii
GGCAGATACAAGGAAACCCCAAAACTTACCCTCTTGGGCTCTCTCTGCGGTAACTGTATGGAGATCTGCTCTAGGCATTCCAGGACCCACCACCTGTATGTGATGGGCGGGGCTTCTCGTGCTAAAGGAACTAAATTGTTCTGGGACGAAACTGCCACAACACTGACGTGGGTTTATATTTTCTACTTGGCTGTTCACATACCTAATGGGGGAGCACACTCCCTTCAGGCGCCTACACACACGTGTGCACACCC
>NW_005244750.1:0-254 GCF_000412655.1 Myotis brandtii
GTTGTCTTTCAGGACTCATTGACCACTGATGCCTGGTGTTCAGTCTTAAAAACTATTGTTTCAAGAATTTTTGCATTTCCAAAAATATTGTTTCATACAGAGTATAGATCCTTTTCCTGTTATTACATCTTGACTAGAAATGGAAGACCAATTTGCTTATTTTTTTTTCTGTCTCCAAAAGAATATTTTGAGAGAAATTTTGAAAGTACAGAAAAAAAAAAAAGAACAACCCAAGTAACACTTCTGTGAAAAGA
>NW_005244751.1:0-254 GCF_000412655.1 Myotis brandtii
GGAGCCAGGGGTGGTCAAGGCCAAGCTGAGCTGTGGGGGTGGCATCGTTTACTTGGCACACACTCTCACCACAGTGCCCGGGGTCCAGCAGTGCACAGTGCAGCTTCCCTGAGCAGCCCGCGGTCCTGGGCAGGGCAGAGGGCTCAGAGGATACACGCTTCTTCAGTGAAGTAGGACTTGCAGAAACATACGGATTATCCCTCCAGGCCACTCTGACCTGTTTAGTGTGTGTGTGTGTGTGTGTGTGTGTGTGT
>NW_005244752.1:0-254 GCF_000412655.1 Myotis brandtii
GAAGCAGACACTGAGAAGAGGATTCGTGTACAAGCAACTTATTAAGAAATGGGAAAGGAGGTAGGGAGAGCGGGGAAGGCCAGAGAAGGAGCCTAGCAAGGTGATCAGGCAAAGAGAATGGCTTAGCCTTGTCCCAAAGGGAACTCTCAACTATGAATTTGCTTGAGCTCTGTCCCAATTCCAGGCAAAGAAACTGGGCTTTCATTCCGCTGTACCCGTCAGTTATTGGTAAATGGCCACTCTGGAGGCCCAGA
>NW_005244753.1:0-254 GCF_000412655.1 Myotis brandtii
AGCCAGGTGGTGAAAGCCCAATGAGGAATCTCTGACTGGCTCAAAGGACACCACCTTCTCTAGTCCTCACGCTTACAGCTGGAGTCACAGCTCCTACCTGAGCTACAGTGAGGGGGGGGGCAGTGTGGGGGTAGTGCTCCCTCCCTCACCTCCTGGCAGTGGAGCATGCTGGGAAGGTGCCTGTCTGGAACTGACATAGCCGCATGGGTTTTCCGCCCCCCTAGACTGCAAGTCTTGTTCTCTGCAGATCTGAT
>NW_005244754.1:0-254 GCF_000412655.1 Myotis brandtii
AATCCCCCTACGCTCTTGAGCTTTAGTTTCCTTCTGCACAACAGGAGGTGCTGGTAAGGCCTTGCAGGTGGAGCTGGGAAGGTGAGTTTGTAAGGTGTGCAGCCTGTCACCTGGTGAGGCTTCAGATAATTATCATTATCGCCTCTTTCTTAGCATGTGTCAAACCTGGTGCTGCCTCTCTCGTTGGACCTGGCTATTCGTTGACTTTTTTTTCTTATCATGAGACAGAAATTGTAAGACATGACTTCCTTCCA
>NW_005244755.1:0-254 GCF_000412655.1 Myotis brandtii
TCACAACTATAAACCTACTTTTGCCCCACCTTGTATAGTTGAACACAAGTAAAATTGTACATTAAGAATCTCTTATTCACCATCATGACACATACAATTTAGAACTTGAATGGTCAATAGAGATCATCTGGTCCACCAGTTTTCAGCCTTTGTTTTTACTGTGCTGAAACATAGAGTATAATCTGATATACTTTTTGAGGAGACTTTTTTGGGAATTCCCATATTTAGGAACCTCATTCCTCACACACACACAC
>NW_005244756.1:0-254 GCF_000412655.1 Myotis brandtii
TTCCCGCCCCGCCCCTCATAAGGCGAACAGCTGTGGGGCCAACGTTCCTCGATTTGAACGAAACCCCACGACCTGCCCTTTCTGGCTCTGCACGTTGGAAAAGGCCGGTTTCTGGGCCGGACT
Organism: Myotis brandtii; assembly: GCF_000412655.1. Lineage (NCBI taxonomy): Eukaryota > Metazoa > Chordata > Mammalia > Chiroptera > Vespertilionidae > Myotis > Myotis brandtii. The sequence goes on from NW_005244756.1 coordinate 124, forward strand.
AGACCGTGGGGAGCGAGTATCCGCTGGCACCCGCAAGACGGAGGATTCCAGAATCCCCAGCTCCAGCCACCATGCAGACTTAGAGAAGCAGCGAGTGGGAGAGGACCCCCACCCCATGGCCCCGGGAGGCA
>NW_005244757.1:0-254 GCF_000412655.1 Myotis brandtii
CCCACAACCAGACCCTGCACCCTAGCAGAGAAGCTGCACTGAATTTGAACCTGGACATGCGAACCCAGGGAGTTTGTTGCCTTCGCCCAGGCTCTGTGCCCAGGCAGGGAGAGTGTGCTGTATTTGAGCCTAGGTGCGAAACCTTGGGGAGATTGTTTTCCAAGACCAGGTCCCGCGCCCATGCGGGGAGACAGCGCTGAATTTGAGCCTGGGGAAGGAACCCGGTGAGTTTGCTTCCCATGACCAGACCCGGC
>NW_005244758.1:0-254 GCF_000412655.1 Myotis brandtii
TATGAGATAGCTACTGTCTTCTATTAAGCCAGTCATGGACAGAGATTTAAATGTACTTAACACAGAGCCCTTCTCACTAAAGTGTTTTGTCTGGGAAACAGTTGTTTTTTTTATTAAAATAATTATTTATGTTAGAATGTAATATTTTATCAGTAAATATGTTCCTCAGTTTTAATATCTAGTATGTTAAGTATTAATAGATATAGCCCATATGAATAACATCTCCTTAGAGTCCTCAATAATTTTTAAACAGT
>NW_005244759.1:0-254 GCF_000412655.1 Myotis brandtii
GGATAACAGGGGACCACTGGTAATTCAGTGTGTGGAGGTCAGGAGCTGCTGCTGAAAGCATGGGGCCAGGGACTCTGCCCCGAGGTCCTGGAACTGCGGGAGCCCTTCAGAGGGAGGCACAGCCTGTGGCAGGGAGGCGAACACCACACCTCACAGGGTAGAAAGATTAAAGGAGACGAGAGCAGGAAAGCACCGAGGCAAGCTCTGGTCAAAGGAGCCAGCACCACGGGAGCTTCTGGGTGGGAATGTAAAGA
>NW_005244760.1:0-254 GCF_000412655.1 Myotis brandtii
CTGCCAGGAAGGGGTGCGGCAGGACCCTCGCCAGAAGCAGGAGCGCTGGGAGCGGCCTCCGTGCCCACCGCGGCGGAGGAAGATGGTGTTCGAGTCGGTGGTCGTGGATGTGTTGAACCGGTTCTTGGGGGACTATGTGGTGAACCTGGACACGTCCCAGCTCACTCTGGGCATCTGGGGAGGTAACGAGACGGTCGCCGGCCCTCAGTCCTGCCTCCCTCCCGGCCTCCCATTGCGCGAGCGGGGCCCTACCC
>NW_005244761.1:0-254 GCF_000412655.1 Myotis brandtii
GGTTGCAGAGAAGACGAATAGGAAGGAGAGGAGTATTTGAGCCTAGGTCTAGCTGATCCCAAACCCCTCAAGATCCCTGGGATCTGGAATTTCCTCTTCCCACCTGCAAAATGTCATCCATTTGGCTCCCATTGGTGGTGATGGGTTGTGGAGGGGCCTCCGCTGATCACTTTCTTTCTCCAGCTGCTTCTCCACATTCAAGGATTCTTCTTGTCCCTCAAATCTGACTGCAGGGGGGATGCCCAGAATTCCTG
>NW_005244762.1:0-254 GCF_000412655.1 Myotis brandtii
GATCAGTAGTTGAATCTAAAGTGATACATCTGTTTCCAAAATCCTAGCATAGTAAAAATTTCACTTTACCGGGTCTGTAAAGGCAAGTTCTATGGACACTGTAAACATTTACTACATTCGTCATTCCATCCCCTCACCGATAACACTCAACACAACAACACAGAGGTCTCCAATCAAATCAGTGGCCTATAGTGGACCGTTCGTTGTCACTATAATTGATTTTTCAGCAATTAATTCCAGCAAATTATTAGTAC
>NW_005244763.1:0-254 GCF_000412655.1 Myotis brandtii
CCTTCTCCTCCCTTCTCCTGACTGATCCACCCAGGAGACCACATAGCTGTGCTCACAGTGTCTTTTAAATGGTTCGGTTGGGGAGCTATCAGCGCTCCCTGCAATCTGAAGAAAGCTTTTGGTGCTTGTCATCACAGTCACTGGACCTTCTCTCCCTGTCCCGCCCTGTCTCCTTTCCTCCTGGGTTCATGTTGTAATAAAACAAGATTGTTGGTAGGTAATTAATTTGTTCAAAAGAAAACAAAAAGCAAAAC
>NW_005244764.1:0-254 GCF_000412655.1 Myotis brandtii
GAGACACTGATGCATCTTTAGAAAGTAAATGACATAGAAAGACATATTTTGTGTTTTTTAAAATCATGACTTTAATACCTTTTCCTAAAAAAAAAAATGTGTATGTTCATTACAGAAACAAATCAACCCATTCTTTTTTTCACATTGGGTGAGCATCTTCACAACACGTCTTCATATGGGTACACAGACAAAAGTTTAGACAAATATAGTAGAAATAACATGAAACAAATAAAAATAAAAGTAAAGAAAGAGGA
>NW_005244765.1:0-254 GCF_000412655.1 Myotis brandtii
AGTTCCCTTTACTTAAAAAAAATATTTTTTTAGAGAGAGAGGAAGGGATGGGGAGAGAAAAAGATCAATTGGCTGCCTCCTGCACACCCTCCTACTGGGGAAGGAGCTCGAAACCCTGGCATGTGCTCTGTTCTGGAATCGAACCAGAAAACTTTTGGTGCACGGGACAATACCCAACAACCTGAGCCACACCAGCCAGGGCCCTTTATTTTTATGGAAAGCACTTACTGTTATTGGACATTTATGTATTTTAT
>NW_005244766.1:0-254 GCF_000412655.1 Myotis brandtii
AGGGAAAAACACCAGTGCTGGGGCTAGAGCAATATTAAATGGAACACGGACTTTAGGTAGTTATTTGTTTGTGTTGCGTATATGTTGTAAAAGGTGCACACTTAGTTGAATCAGGCAGTAGCTAAGGAGCAATTAACCAAGCTTGCTGAGATTGCCATATCCAAGGCAAAATGTTTCTCATATTGAAAAACATCTTTTTAAATCCTTATGGCTATGGCTTAAATATGATAATTATATCCATTTTACAAAAGAGA
>NW_005244767.1:0-254 GCF_000412655.1 Myotis brandtii
TTGTTTCTGCACCTGGCTTTAGACTACTCTGGATTGGCTTACATTAGGGATGATGTCTTACTAAAATTTTATAGTATCTCAGATAAAGACTTTGATATTATGTCATTCACAGTTTTTGAATTCTGTGAAGCTGAGAAACTTACCTACTATGATGGATTGTACAATGAAGACAATAAGAAACCAGTAGATTGGATTGCAAAGTCTTTGTCTTTGTTGCCTCCAAAACAACATCCACATTGGGGGTGGGGGAAAAG
>NW_005244768.1:0-254 GCF_000412655.1 Myotis brandtii
ATCGTGAATTTTTCCATAATAGATTTCCACAAAACACATTTTTAAAAATTTGAAACAAATCTTTTTAAATTGCTGCCCAAAAGTTATGGCCTTTTTAAACGGTAACGTGACTTATGGGCCACCCTGTACCTCTGGTATGAGCACCATCGTACAGATGAGGAAATAGATTCAGGCATTTGTCCGTCTGAAGTCATGCAGCCTGGGAGGGGCACGCGTTGGGATTTAAACTGAGGTGTTCTGGCATGAGCACGGTC
>NW_005244769.1:0-254 GCF_000412655.1 Myotis brandtii
TGCTGCATGGTCATTCACCCACTCACTTCCCTCTCCAGTCTCCAGCTCCTCCTCTGTCAGACAAGGATTCAGATGATGCCGGAGTCACAGGGTTATCCTGACAGTAAAATGCAGGGCTGGCATATAAATAGTATTCATAAGTATTAACCCTCATCATTAGTTTTCATAAATGATGTCATACAAAACTGCCATTTGATAACCCACTTTCCATTCAACTTCGGGACTCTGAGGAAGGTGTGGTTGGTTAAAACTCC
>NW_005244770.1:0-254 GCF_000412655.1 Myotis brandtii
AGGCAAAAATATAAAAAGAAATATGCAAAATACTATTATTGTAGCATTATTTGTAATACCTTAATGGTTGGGGAGAATGGCCATAAAGAATGGATTTTGAATACTAACATATACCCACATAAAGCAGGCATAATGCAAGTGTATACCTGTACACGTGGAAGGTATATACAGGTCCACATACAGGTGAAGGCACATACATCATGTATACAGGATAATACAGAAAGCATTGCTTTTTAAAAAGGAGTTGATACGGA
>NW_005244771.1:0-254 GCF_000412655.1 Myotis brandtii
GCCACCCATATGTCTTCTTTAAGGGTGTGGCAAACCTTGTGCCTACTTTTAAAAATTAAACTCTTTTTATTTTTAGGTAATTATAGATTCACATGCAATTATAAGAAAAATACAGAGAAATTCTATGTACCTTTGACCCTTCCTCCCAATAGTAACATCTCACAGTCAATAATGACATCTCACAACCATGACAGGCAATGAGAGAAGACACAGAGCTGTCGCTGCAGGATCTCTGTCAGTGCCCTTTCCAAGCC
>NW_005244772.1:0-254 GCF_000412655.1 Myotis brandtii
AGCCCTCCCGGACCTTGCCTCAGGCCCAGCCTGGGTCGAGGAGGAGATTAATATTTCAGAACTTGTCATGGGCCCTTCAGTCAACTGTGCTCCTGCCCATGTCTGACAAGCTATTTATCATGTTGCTAAGTGCCAGCATTAAATTCTCCCTGCTGTTATGACAGCAACATTATTCACCAGGTCCCTGCCTCAACAAGGCTGCTGACAGCAGCTTCAGGCTTCTTTTTTTGTGTTAGCAGAGGTGCAATGATCTC
>NW_005244773.1:0-254 GCF_000412655.1 Myotis brandtii
ACCACCACCCAGACTGGCCTCAGACACCAGCCTGGATGCTTCAGCCAATCTGACCAAATACCTGCTACCCACAGACACACAGACGCCGGGACTCCAGCCTCCCCAGCCACAGGCCCCTGTGAGCCACAGAGTGCACTCCCCTCCCACCAACCCACCGCTTGAGCCACAGACCCTATGCTACCTGGTGCCTGGCCCCTCCAGTGAGTCTTGGAGTGAATGACCCTCCTGCCAAGCCCACTGCTTCAGCCACAGGC
>NW_005244774.1:0-254 GCF_000412655.1 Myotis brandtii
GTTCCTAGCCTGAATTCAAGTACCAAGGTTGCTGAACTCAGGATCAGTATGACCCTATGGGTCTAACATTTGGTACTGGTTCACAACCACGTCATAAAACATTATGAGAACATTTAAATGGAAAAGAGCTGTACAGACCTTGAAAGGATTTTCTCTGGCTGTTTTTGACTAAAAAGAAAGATACAGGGAAGTGTTGGGAGGGGGAGAGGGAGGTGTTAGACCAGACTTGGGTCTTGGGCCTGAGCAGAGTATGA
>NW_005244775.1:0-254 GCF_000412655.1 Myotis brandtii
CAGTCATGGCCTGACAGCTGGGTTTCCAGTTAAAATGTTACAGCCTCTTGGATTTGGGAGCGGGTAGCGGGTAAGCATAGAGATGATGCATGACTGATCCACAGCAGCAAATTGTTAAGGCTCAAGGATGAGTACACAAAGCACTTTCTTTGCCTCCATAAATGTATCAAATTTTCCACAATAGAGTTTTTTTTAAAAAAGCTAAGGAATAAAATTAAATAAAGTAAATGGTCTTTCTCAAGGTGTTTTGCTAA
>NW_005244776.1:0-254 GCF_000412655.1 Myotis brandtii
AGCAAGTCAGTAGGGACCTCCCTGGGAAAGTCTGGGAAAGGTGATAGGCTCCAGATGGGGCCTGAAATGAGGTCATTATGGCTGGTTTTGACAACCAGGATCAGAAAGTGGGGTCATGACTGGGTGTTGTGCACTGTGAGAGGACATACTTTCTCCTCAAAGTTTGCCTCAAGCCCAAGGCTGCCTTTGGAAGGGCTGGTGTATGGCCCCTTCATTAAAAATCAGTGTCCAGAGGGAAATTGACAGGACTGAAT
>NW_005244777.1:0-254 GCF_000412655.1 Myotis brandtii
AAAATCTAAGGGAATTATTTTGGGTATTCTTTATCTGATGATAAACTAATGCAACCTTGCAGATAGCTCAGGTCTAGATATAAGGTAGACGTCGTGGCAGAGTTATGTCATTTTATAGCTAGAAGGCTCTTAAGAGATCATTTTAGAGGTTAAGTGAGATTAAAATAAAAGGTCACTTATCTATATAATAAAGCCTAAGTGACACTTAACCAGAACAGCCGGTTCCTATGATGCACACTGACCACCAGGGGGCA
>NW_005244778.1:0-254 GCF_000412655.1 Myotis brandtii
ACGGCAGCCTTGGGGACCCCTGCGCCCCCAGCCGGCGTCAGACGGACTGGCCGGTGCTGCCCGACAGTTCCAAGTTCGAATGGTTACGGATCCATCAACAGGAAGGACACCAGGCGGATGCCTCGGGTCCCCAGGCAGCTGTTACAGAAGCCCCGCCTCGGCGCAGCCTGGAGAGACTGTGGAAGGAGAGAAGGTGCAGAAACTGCTCATGTAACTGGGCCCAGGGGGTTGCCAGTGAAGGGCAGCCCCTTCGC
>NW_005244779.1:0-254 GCF_000412655.1 Myotis brandtii
AGTATTCTGTATACTACTTGTAGAGGAGCCTAAGAACCCCAAACATGTAGCTCTTGTGGTGTTTATGTTTCATTAATTGTTTGCATCTACTGTTATATAACCAGGTTTAGCAAGGAGAACAAGGACAGCATAAATCCTTACATATACACACCCTTTGGAAGTGGACCCAGAAACTGCATTGGCATGAGGTTCGCTATCATGAACATGAAAATTGCTCTCGTCAGAGTTCTGCAGAACTTCTCCTTCAAACCTTG
>NW_005244780.1:0-254 GCF_000412655.1 Myotis brandtii
CAGAGAGCCCAGGTTAGCCGGCCGGAGACCCTCCCAGCTGGCCCCCTGCAGCGTGAGAAGTAGCAGATCGTGGTTTTTAAGCCGCCACTTTGCTTTAAGCTGTATGTGACTAAAACAGTGCACTGAGTTGAGAGAAGATGTAAGGATGGGTCTTACATGCTCAGCTCCCACAACTGGTTAAAAATAGTGCCTTCGCTGGCCAGCGTGGCTCAGTGGGTGAGCACTGACCCATGAACCAAGAGGTCACCAGTTCA
>NW_005244781.1:0-254 GCF_000412655.1 Myotis brandtii
ACAGCTGATGACAAACCTAGTTGCTCTGTGCAAAGATCTCAATTAACCTTTTACTCAGAGTTTTAATAAATTGATGATTAATGCCTGAATTGGTTGTTTCATCAGAAGTTACAAAATGATTGTTTTCAAATTCTGTAATTGCTTCCAAATTTATTTGAAATCCCATGAAAAGAAAAATTGTCCTTCATCAACTATGGAAACTAGAACTAGTTGGTTGTATTATGTCCTGAATGTTTGTTTTCCTTCAGAATCAT
>NW_005244782.1:0-254 GCF_000412655.1 Myotis brandtii
GCTCTATCCACTGAGCCAAACCGGTTAGGGCGACACTCTGTCTTTGGGATTATGTTTCAGATAAAAGCAAAATATAATTTATCCTGGAGATAAAAATAAGTTTAACTCAAAATATGCAGTTATCCCAGCCATTACCTGTTCTGACCCCCCAAAGGATGTCCTAAGGAAGGGCTAAGATAGTAGGTATAGCTGGAAAACAGCTAATTTCTTCAGAGCAATCATAGAGGTGTATTCAAGTGTTTCCACCAAACCAT
>NW_005244783.1:0-254 GCF_000412655.1 Myotis brandtii
TTTTTTTGATAAATGAATCACTGATGTCCCATAACCTTGGGCTGCACATTTCCTTATGGTGTTGCTCTGATTACATATGCAAACCTGCAATGCCCGCTCTGAGTCTCAGCTTCATTTTTACAGAGTTTGTTTCTTCCTCAGCTGTTGTCACCTGTGGGCTCTGGGCATTGTGTAAGAGACCTCTCTTTATTGTAACTTTAAGAAAGAACATAACACGGGATAAATATTTTATATGGTTTCGTGATGACAATGTT
>NW_005244784.1:0-254 GCF_000412655.1 Myotis brandtii
ATTTATATATATAGATATAGCAAGTCCTCCAATAACTTCATTTTGTTCAAAGTCATTTTGTTATAACATTTATGAGAAAAAAATTGATTGTGTTGGGGCCACACACACAGCGTGGGGTTATGCACTTCTCCCCATGTCTGTGTGAGTTTTCTCCAGGGACTCCAGTTTCCTCCCACATCCAAAAGCTGGCAGGTCTAAATCATCCATCCCAGTCTGAGGGAGTGTGAGTGTGTGTGTGTGTGTGTGTGTGTGTG
>NW_005244785.1:0-254 GCF_000412655.1 Myotis brandtii
TTCGTTCTGTGCCTACAGTACGCCGGCCTCCGGTCCGCGACAGGGTCTCCGTTTGTCCTCGCCAGACAACCATGAAGTAAATACCATTATATTCTTTGAGACGAGGAACAGAAGAGTTAAGTGATGTCTCCAAGGTCACACAGCTAGGAAGTGGTTGAGCTTGGAGTCCAGCCCGGGGCCGCAGGATGTCAGGGTGCAACCCCGCCCTGCCTCCACCCCGCCCAGGTTTATGCTGTTGACGTGAACTTGAGATT
>NW_005244786.1:0-254 GCF_000412655.1 Myotis brandtii
CACAAGTTTGCCCTGTGACTCACCTAGTACAGGACAATTGCCAGGGGTTAGAAAGGGAAGCACAGCATTATGAACATACTGTTGGAATTTGTTACTGAGACATATTTGAAAACAAGTCTTCAGTCTTTAAATTGTAGTGTCCTTTGCCAATATAGTCAACAAATATATCTATGCAATTACTAAAGTATATTGCTCTGAGGGCTGCTCAAGGCAGGGTATGGAACGACATTCTAAGAATTTGAATAAGAGGGAGA
>NW_005244787.1:0-254 GCF_000412655.1 Myotis brandtii
CGAATCCAGGGGTTCGCTCTCAGTGCGGGTCTTGCCGGTAAGACACGTGTTGATTGATTGACCAGGTGGTTGATCTTTTCTTTCAAGGAAACCCAGGCATCTTGACATGAATTTACGACTGAAATGTTCCAGTCTTCTCCTTCAGCAATGCTTTGAAGTAGAGTGTAATCTGTCGCGGTGCGGTGCGCAGCTTGCAATGGTTCGTGGACACAGGTATAACAATGATAGTCAAACATTAAGACGATATGATCGCT
>NW_005244788.1:0-254 GCF_000412655.1 Myotis brandtii
TGTGTGTGTTCTGAAAGTTATACTTATTGGGGCTAAAACACCAGATAGCCCCGTAATTTTTCCTTCTACCTTGTCCAAAGACAGTGGGGCCATGGCTAAGAGCTCCATGTGAGGGTCTACTTGGGCATAAAGAATCATCGGTGGCCCTGGCTGGTGTGGAGCGTCATCCCATGCACTGAAAGGTCATTGGTTCCATTCCCATATGGAAGGCTGCCAGTTGATGTTTCACTCTCACATCAATGTTTCTCTCTCCC
>NW_005244789.1:0-254 GCF_000412655.1 Myotis brandtii
GAGGCTCAGAGAGGGAAAGTCTGCCTGAAGCCACCAGCTAGCAGTGGTCTGGGACTGGAGCCTGGCTAGTCTGGCTGCAGAGGCTGGCCCCGCTGGGGACACCGGCTTGCTGTGCCATGCTCAGGGTCACACTCAGAGATAGCACCACTGGCTCTCCGGGGACTGGAGCAGACGGATCCCTGCTCCCCACCCCCTCCCCCTCCACACACACAAACCAGTGGCAGCTGCAGGGAGGAAAACTCACAGTGCCCTGA
>NW_005244790.1:0-254 GCF_000412655.1 Myotis brandtii
GAGCGAGCGAGCGAGGCTGGCCCGGGATGGTGTGAAGGGCAGGGCCACACCGTGGTCACCCCTCCTTCTCCTTTCAGGGGAGGGCCCCAACGCCCACCTTCGCAAGCTGGCCGAGTGCATCCGCTGGTCCTACGGCGCGGGCATCGTGCTGCGGCTGGGCAACATCGCCCGGCTGGAGCTCAACTACTGCGTGCCCATGGGCGTGCAGGCGGGGGACAGGTAGGTGCCGCGAGTTCTCAGTCACTGCCCCTCCT
>NW_005244791.1:0-254 GCF_000412655.1 Myotis brandtii
AAAAATATCCTAGGGTGAGGATTAACAAAATAAACAAGAAATTCTCACTCTAATTAACTAGAAAAATAACAAAAAATTAAATACAATGTACACACAGAAACACACGCACACTCTCATATATGAATGTGCATTTACATGTACACACACAAAGGAAACTATATAAGTGAGAGCAGAAAACTGTGATATAGAAAGGTTAAAAATAAATAAATAGAAAGGTTAAAAATAAATAAATAAATGAATGAATAAATAAATAA
>NW_005244792.1:0-254 GCF_000412655.1 Myotis brandtii
ATTCAAAACTGGAAGACAGTACACAGATATTCTTGAATTTGTTCTTTTTCTTCTGGAGTTTTCTAGGTAGGAAATGAGCTAGGGAAGCAGTACTAGCAGAAAACGAAAAGACTAGTGCCTGGGACCCCTTGATGCCCAGTAAAATATGTAGAATTAATATGTAAACTTTTCATGAATTTTCAGCCCTTCTATCTTCCATTAATTTTATGAGACCTTCGTAATTCTATTCTATTCTATTCTATTCTATTCTATTC
>NW_005244793.1:0-254 GCF_000412655.1 Myotis brandtii
TGTTGCTTTCAGTTTTATATCTCACATATGAGAGAAGGATCTCCACTTTCACCACTCTTATTCAGCATAGTACTGGTAATCCTAGCCAGAGCAAGCAGGCAAGAGAAATAAATAAAATGCATCTAAATTGGGAATAATAGAGTAAAAATACCACCCTACCTGGTTTGGCTCAATGGAGAGAGCATCTGCCTATGGACTGAAGGGTTCCGCATTTGATTTCGGTCAAGGGAACATGCCCTGGTTGCAGGCTGGAT
>NW_005244794.1:0-254 GCF_000412655.1 Myotis brandtii
CAAAATATTTAACAAAAACAAAATGTAAGCTTATGTACAATTAAAGTGTAACACCCGTGGGCTCCGAAACTGGTAAAAGGCTATTTTAATTTAATATTGTGCAAAGTTCTTTTCATTCTGGATAGACTGTTGACACAGATTTTGTTAAAGAGCATGGAAAGCTCTCCCTCCCCCCGCCCCCCAGCCATCCCTCAGTTTTCTGTTGGCTTGCTTTCCTTTGTCTTCCTTGCATTCTAAGATATCCTGAGTTATCC
>NW_005244795.1:0-254 GCF_000412655.1 Myotis brandtii
GAGATGTACTGTCAGATGAGAAAAGGCGGGTGCAGCTAAGTGAGCGTCACTTGACACATTTCAGTTAAAATGAACAGTGACCAGAAGAACCTGAGAAGAAACCCAGGAGAGTGAGAAGGGCGAGGACCCTGCAGCCGCCCTCACTGGTCCCCCACCCCGACTCTCAGGCTTCTTCATCAATTGCGTATCTGCGGGAAAATTCCTTAACCTTCCTGTTCCTTAGGTTTTCTCATCTGTAAGATGGGGGTAACATT
>NW_005244796.1:0-254 GCF_000412655.1 Myotis brandtii
TCGAATGGTCAAACAGTTGCTTAGGCTTTTATATATACAGATGGTCTTTCCCTCTGAATGTAAAGCTTTTTAAGTTTTTTGTGCAGACTAGTGAAACATATAGCCTCAGTTTTAGAAAAATTCCCCTTACTGCTATTGTTGAGAATAGATTAGAAGAAGGTGAATCTACAAGTAGAAAAGTGGATCAGATGGCACTGAGCTAATGCTGGCTTAGATGAGGGTGCTAACTGCAGAGGTGAGGAAACATGACTAGA
>NW_005244797.1:0-254 GCF_000412655.1 Myotis brandtii
TTCTATCTCTCTCTCCTTTCCCTTCAATAAAAATATACATGTATTTTTAAAAATAAAATAAAAGAGTAAATGAACAAACAAAACAAAAACAGACTCGTAGATACAGAGAACAAACTGATGATTGTCAGGTGGGAGGGGGGCTGGGGGCTGGGTAACGGTGAAAGGATTGAGAAGTACAAATCTATAGTTTCCTAATAACCCCTGGGCTGTAAAGCCCAGCAGAGGGAATACAGTCAATAATATTGTAATAACTA
>NW_005244798.1:0-254 GCF_000412655.1 Myotis brandtii
AAAAAAAGAAATTGGTGAAGAGGAGAAATATATTTGAAAAGAAACACAGAGAAATTGAGAGCTAAATTTTGCTCAACAATGGGAAGAAGAATGATGGCTATAATATGTTAGCTTATTGACCAAATGTACAAGAAAGGAAAACTATCTCAGTGATATTTTTAGAACTTTTTATGGAATATTTAATTTGGAAGTAAAATCTCCTAAAGAAATACTGAAGATGGTGATTTACCAAAATAAAATATTCATATAAATAT
>NW_005244799.1:0-254 GCF_000412655.1 Myotis brandtii
GCCCCTGTATCTGTGATCTAGCCTAGAACTTTATTCAAGTATCTCTTGAGGATACAAGAGTTGTTGTTTTTCTTTTTAGAATAAGTCGAATTTTTTTTGTTCCTTCTGAATTTCCTAAATAAACAATTGTGAAGGATTGGCATTATTTATTTTTTAATTATTCAGTAGATTTACCAGTGGAACCATCTCACTCTGGGCCTTTATGTTAATGGAAAAGTTTAAAATATTTTTTTTACTTGTATTAGGTTTTCTCA
>NW_005244800.1:0-254 GCF_000412655.1 Myotis brandtii
AAAGGCGTCCAGCCCCTACACCACACCCTTCTCCCCCCACCCTTACCATATCGCCAACTACTTTTTGCTTTGCTCACTCCATACCAGTCACATGGGGCCTCTTGCTATTGCTTCCCATGGCACTTCCTCACCTCCTTCTGGGTTTTGTTTAAACCCTACCACGTCAGGGTGACAGCCCAACACACTAGACATCTAACTCATTTATTCATTCATTGTTGATTGCTTCCAAATTAGACAGGAAGCTACAAGAGGGC
>NW_005244801.1:0-254 GCF_000412655.1 Myotis brandtii
GGGATGGGTGTCCTCAGGACCCAGGCTGCTCTGAGCCTGTAGGCCCGTGCATAGGTCCGGAACAGCCACAGTCCCAGAAAGACCCCCGGCCACTCCGGGCCTATGCACACAGGCACCAAGCAGCCAGGGGCAGGGCAGAAATGCCCTCCGTGTCACCGTGGTGGGCCTGTGGACAGCACACACATGTGGAGTGGCCCGGGGGCGGGGCGTGACAGTGAAAAAACCAAGAGCATGGGGAGCACCAGGAATTCTGG
>NW_005244802.1:0-254 GCF_000412655.1 Myotis brandtii
TCAGGCTGGGGCTCTGCAGGTCAGTACCTATCAGGTCACCCAGACACAGCACTTGGGTTGGCTCTGCCGAGAAAGAGCTGTGGTTACAAACAATTAAATGACAGACCCTCTTCGTTCCTCATGGCACCCGCTACTTAATGTGATAGAAAAGCAGCCTCAGAGATGTCCCCGGATGGGAGCACTGGGGCAGTTTTGTGAGCCCAGATGCTCACATGCGGTAGGAGGGGTTTTGCCCCCATACGCAGGCCTGGGCA
>NW_005244803.1:0-254 GCF_000412655.1 Myotis brandtii
TTCAGGAAAAAAGAAAGTGTTGCAGAGAGAAATGAAATAAGATTGACAAGATGTTGATAATTATTAGTACTGGATGATGCATACATGGTGATTTATTTCATCTCTCTACTTTATATTTGAAATTCTGCATAATAAAAGTTTTACAAAAGAAAAAAAAAACATTTAAAACAGGACATTTCAAAAAATGTGATTTGAGGCCATTGCTTGTGTTAGTTAGCCAGATACTTCTCCAGCCGTGGGCAAACTACGGCCCG
>NW_005244804.1:0-254 GCF_000412655.1 Myotis brandtii
GTGCCCTGACCAGGAATCGAACCTGGTTCGTAGGTGGAAGCTAAGTCTTACGGCGGGTCTTGATGGTTTCTGGGCAGGGACCTTGTCAATGTTGCACTTGGCTTTGCTAGGCCCCCAGGATGGAGGCCTCGCCCGGTTTCTCACAGGCCTCATAACCACACCTGCACAAGACAGGGAAACCCTTGTTGGCGCTCCCGGCAGGGAAGTGACGCAGCCAGGCCACTGCCCGGCTGGCAGGGCCCGGCTTCCTGGTG
>NW_005244805.1:0-254 GCF_000412655.1 Myotis brandtii
CTGAGCCCAGGTTTGGAAGTGGGGAAACGGACCCACTGGGACCCGGGTCTGACAGCCACAGAACTGATGATAAAGGAAACCCTAAGGCACTTAACCTTCGCTGGGGCTGGGGCGGCTTGAGTGGGGATTGCCTCTTAAAACCCGGTGAACAGAAAACCCAGCCGGCTTCTCCCATGAGCTCAGAAAGGGAGGAGGGCGGAGCAGTCCTGCGCACACCTCTCTCACCATCTCCTTTCCTGGCTACTGCGAGTGGC
>NW_005244806.1:0-254 GCF_000412655.1 Myotis brandtii
GCAGAGGGGAGCAGGGAGGCAGTGCGTTCTGGATTTCGTGAGGGGCCCTTGTCATATGGTGCACATGCAGAGTTATTTTCCTTTTTATTTTTTTATTCCTGGAGCTTTACATTTGTTTTAAAATCAAGCCTTGGTTTTGGGCAGGTACTGCCTCAGCACTTTTTAGAGAGATTCGCCATAACACCCACCCCATCCCAGCGAAAATGAGCTGTTGACAGCAGGACTCCCAATCTTCTCCATGGCCACCTATGCAG
>NW_005244807.1:0-254 GCF_000412655.1 Myotis brandtii
GCTAAGTGATAAGGCCTCTAACTTCCTCTCTAACTCCATTCCAATCAAACTGGTTTCTTTGCTGTTCTTCAAACATCCCTGGCAAACTCCCTTCATAGGACTTTGACACTGTTGTGCTTCTGCTAAAAGTGTTCTTGCCCCAGACCCCTACATGGCTGACTCCCTCATCTTCTTCAAGCTTTTGCTCAAATATCACCTTGTCAGTGAAGCCTAAGGTAACCAACTATTTAAGATTGTAACTCACAACACCTCTT
>NW_005244808.1:0-254 GCF_000412655.1 Myotis brandtii
CACCTCATGCCTCATGCTTGTTGAGTTTCTTGGTGGACTAGCTGTTGTGCTGAAACAGTCTGTCAGATTTTCAGGCTCATTAACAACCAAAGGACCCTCATCCATCAATCTAAACTGCAGCCCTAGCACTGCACATTCCAGGCTCGCATAGTTCTAATAGCACTGAGGGGTTAAGTCACACAACTTGCTAGTGAGGAGCTGCATTTGAACTCAGGTCCAGCTGGCTTCAGAGCCAAGCTCCCAATCACTGGCCC
>NW_005244809.1:0-254 GCF_000412655.1 Myotis brandtii
CAATAAAAACATACATTTTTTAAAAGCTTCCATTCACCATATTCTGTGAAGCGGTGAGGAAAACATAAACCTTCACTGGAGAGGAGGCCTAGCAAGAAGTTTCAGCTCTGAGCGGACACCGCAGGCTTCTGCGTGCAGCTTTGAAAAGGTCTGGGAGGCGGCCTGGTTCCTTTTATGAAAACACGGGCGTCCTTTTATTCAAGCTCTTCCGTTCTCTCCATGGGAGTCATTGGTCTGAGAGGGAATGGACCATG
>NW_005244810.1:0-254 GCF_000412655.1 Myotis brandtii
GGGGCAGCGAGCCAGTTTCCGCCTCACTCCCTGAGCTCCGTGAGGTGCGCTCCACCTGGTGTCCCCCTCTCTCTGTGGACAGAACTTCCTCGCTGCAGAGGAGGCTGTGAAAGCCACCGTCCGAGGAGGGGCCACCTTGACCTTGCATTCCCATCTCAGAGGAATCAAGGTCTCCAGGGTCCCCTGTGAGGAGGCTGGAGTTTGGGGAAGGAGGGAAGGAAGAGGAGGCTGGATGCACCACTTTGCTCCAGGCC
>NW_005244811.1:0-254 GCF_000412655.1 Myotis brandtii
AAAAAAAAACACTATAGTTACTCAAAGCGTTTTTCAAAGTCCCATGAAAACGAAGCCAAACTAAAAGCCAGGCCTGTGGCTAAGATGTGCCTCAGGGTCTAAGGATTAACTTTGAAGCATATCATTTCAGATGGAATCAAGATAGCCACGCTAAAATGAGAGAGAGTGAATCATTGGTTGATGGAGGAAGCAAAGACATAAAGCAGCTTTGGGAACTATTTTCAGAAAAGAACTTTAGAAGTGGTGATTGGCTC
>NW_005244812.1:0-254 GCF_000412655.1 Myotis brandtii
TCACCCACCTATAATCTTAGCTCGGGCCAGCATTCCTCACTTGCCTTTCTGGTCTCCTACTTGCCCAGCCATACTTCCTTCTAATCCATTCTCCTGACAGGTATTTCCTAAAGACTGATTGGATTATATGACTCTCTTGCTCAAAAACCTGTGAATTTACAAAGCTCTCCTAAAATCCAGCTTTCTTAAAATCAAGACTTTCTTAGTAGTCACAAATGTCACGGGGATGTAAAGTACAGCATAGGGAATATAGT
>NW_005244813.1:0-254 GCF_000412655.1 Myotis brandtii
GAAAATGTTAGTCTAGAAATCATCTTGTGTTTTTTTTATTCGTTCTTACCATTTTGGGGTGCCAGCAAACAGGAATGGTAGGGTAATCATTCTCCCAATCTTTTAAACCTTGCAAAAGGCACTGGGACAGTTATGCTTGCAAACAAAACAGACATTGCTCTTGCCCTGTTCCTCAAAAGACAAGTAAATAGAGAGTAAATGAGAAATATAAATATACTAGAGGCCCAATGAATGAAATTTGTGCAAGGGGTTCA
>NW_005244814.1:0-254 GCF_000412655.1 Myotis brandtii
AGACGCCACCACCGCAGCCCTGCTGATGGGAGAGCAGACCCACCTGGGAGGACTGTGAAGACCTGGCTGGGTGTTCTGGGAGGGGTTTATCTTCATCACCTGAGCAGGGAGGAAGGGAGCAGTGGCACCAAATGAAACTTCCATCCCCCCAGCAAGCCTGATTCACCGGCGTGGGGGAGGCCGGGTGGTGCCGTGGTCAGGGGCCTGGGTGCCGGGACCAGGCTGGGAGGGCTGGAATCCTGTCTCGGCCACTC
>NW_005244815.1:0-254 GCF_000412655.1 Myotis brandtii
TCAATGCTCAATCACTGAGCCACACCAGCCAGGCTCAAAGTGCTTTTGAAAGCTGTACCAGAGTGCAGGAATGTGTATGTACACGCTCTGAATTCAAGGGCCACTACTACTTTGTGGGTGAATAAATAAGACAGCTGAGGAAGAACAGTCAGAGGAAAAGAGCAGCGTGGGGAGACCCTTGAGGAGCTCCCCCAGTAGAGATTCAGGACTAGCTAGCAAAAGAGAATATATAAAAGGAAGAAAAGGGAAAAAAA
>NW_005244816.1:0-254 GCF_000412655.1 Myotis brandtii
AAGTTAATATGGACAGAACACGCCCGTGGGGCCTCGATAGAGGAGGCAGGGATGCGAGGCAGGCAGGAGAAAGGCTTGAGATGCCGTCCCAGTAACTTGAATGTCTAAAAGGCAGCCCCGTGGCCCCCGTTTCTAAAACACGTCCAAGACGGCTGTCGAATTCCACTTCTCTACTTGCATGACACGTGACTTTGCAAGACTTGACTTTCCCTCTTCATGAAAATGGGGTTATCATTTCTCATACCTGGACTGGG
>NW_005244817.1:0-254 GCF_000412655.1 Myotis brandtii
AAGTTAATATGGACAGAACACGCCCGTGGGGCCTCGAGAGAGGTGGCAGGGATGCGAGGCAGGCGGGAGAAAGGCTTGAGATGCCATCCCAGTAACTTGAACGTCTAAAAGGCAGCCCCGTGGCCCCCATTTCTAAAACACGTCTAAGACGGCTGTTGAATTCCACTTCTCTACTTGCACGACACGCGACTTTGCAAGACTTGACTTTCCCTCTTCGTGAAAATGGGGTTATCATTTCTCATACCTGGACTGGG
>NW_005244818.1:0-254 GCF_000412655.1 Myotis brandtii
CATTGCTTGATTGCTGGATGCCTTGCTGTCGCTGATCGCATTTGATCCCTGCCACGCTGGTGGCTCGATTGCTGGAAGCTTGCCTTCGCTGATCGCTCCCAGTCTGGGTACGGTCCCCCACCCTGCTCCGCTTCGCACCAGAAGGCAGATGAACTGCTGAGCCTCGGATGGATTCGCACTAGGCCACTGCGGAGCGCAAGGATCTCTGATGGTGACGCCGCCCCCTGACACCTGGAACTCCTTTCCTGACCTGA
>NW_005244819.1:0-254 GCF_000412655.1 Myotis brandtii
AAGGTTTAAATACAAGGACATTCTAATCTTTCTTCTTCCCCCATTGATCCTATTGCTGCAGAATTGCTATTGAAACTGGTCCTATAGTCATGATTGATCTTTGCTCCCTGGTGAGCCTTGCTGATTCAGATTCCTGGGTCTTCATGTTGATTCTATCTTGGACTTGAAAGTCACAGCTTTTTATTAGTTTACATACATATGCTGTTATGCTCAGCATATGCGCCCTGCACACACACACACACACACACACACAC
>NW_005244820.1:0-254 GCF_000412655.1 Myotis brandtii
TCAGGCATTCCCAGTCACAGCCCCATTCAGCCCTCTCCCAGCGTCATAGTCCCTCAAAGTCCCCTCCTCCTTAAAACCCAATTCTCTCCCTCCACCCCCATGATCCTCCCGTGTTTTTCACTGTGAATCATCACATCCGTGGTCCACACTGGTCTGTCTGGGGGCCTCTGCGCACCTCCCTCAGGCCAGTCTACAAAGACCCCCCCTGTCATTTCTTACTCCCAGCTCAGTGACTGGCTCTCCAGGCACCAGCT
>NW_005244821.1:0-254 GCF_000412655.1 Myotis brandtii
CAGAGAGGCCTCGCTGCTCCGCTGATCCCATTGCTAGGAGGCCTCGCTGCTCCACTGATTCCGGTGCTAGGAGGCCTCAAGGCTCTGCTGATCCCGGTGCCAGGAGTCCTCACGGCTCCAGTGATCCCGGGTTCGGGAGGCCTTGTGGCACCGCTGATCCCGGTGCTGGGAGGCCTCGCTGTTTCCCTGATCCCAATGCTGGGAGGTCTCGCTGCTCCACTGATCCCAGTGCTTGAATGCTCCGCTGATCCCAG
>NW_005244822.1:0-254 GCF_000412655.1 Myotis brandtii
GCGAGCACCAAACTGCAGCGAGAGCAGAAACGGCTTTTATGTGGTTTGGGGCTGCATTCTGTGATTCTTATTGTAGAAACAAATTGTCCTTTTAATTATTGTGTGGGCTGTACTGAAATAGATGCACATTCCTTGAGCCACTGGCAGCTGCCAGAATGGCCCAGGTGTTCAGAGTGAAGATCCGCCAACTTTCAAATTCGATACTTATAATTGGGAGTAGTATCCGTGTTTCTATGCAGAACATTTTTTTTTTT
>NW_005244823.1:0-254 GCF_000412655.1 Myotis brandtii
GGAAACTTTGATCTATAATGTTATTCTCAATACATTAACTATTAGAATAGTATCATTTAAGAAAACACAAGTTATTATACGTTGAGTTGTTCGGTCACGGAGGAGTAGAGATGTAGAGTTTTCATATGTGCACCTCCTATAATGAAATATCCCAGTTGAACCTGCCCAAGGAGGTCTGTGAAGCTAAAGGGAACATAATTTCCAGAACAATATCATTGTAGCCAAAGATCAAGCTCCAGAATTAAATGACTCAA
>NW_005244824.1:0-254 GCF_000412655.1 Myotis brandtii
CTGCAGTAGCAGGAGCCCCCTCCTCACAGGGGTGTGGAGGTTTGGAGCTGACTCGGGGCTGGGTGTTGGGGGTATGGAAGGGGTTTCTCTCCCTCCCGCAGCTCCCCCTTTGAGTTCCCCGAGCTGGGCACGCCCCTCCCACCAATACGTCCCTCCCAGGAAAGAGGAGCTCTGCGGGGACCTCCACCCGGGACCCCGGGACACCCCGCCGCACTGCCGACTCACTGTCTGGAGACCGCCGGCCGCTGCAGCCG
>NW_005244825.1:0-254 GCF_000412655.1 Myotis brandtii
GGAAGGAAGTGGGGTTCCTCAGTGGCCAATTGCCGGTGCTGTGTGCCGTGGTCACAGTCATGCTGAGTTTTGGCCTTCGGTCTCAGTAATGACTACAGTGGAGTGCCAGGGGCAAGAGGCACTGGGTGAGGAGGACAAAGGGCATGTGGGCTGTAGCAGCAGGTCGGGATGGCTGTCTACTGTTCAAGGAGCCTTTGGCTCGTCCCCTCTCTGCCTTGTCTATAACATGGGAGCGATGATGCCATGCTGAGAGC
>NW_005244826.1:0-254 GCF_000412655.1 Myotis brandtii
CCAAGGCCAGATTGCTGCCAATTAGCAGGTCACAGAATAAGGAAGTGGAAATAGTGGATGCAGATCTACCTGTCCGAGAGGTTAGCTGTGGCTTAGAGGAGGCATGGCAGTATTGGAAGGGCACACAGGCTCCGAGGAGAGCTCCCTGCTCTTTTTTTTTTTTTTTTAAAGGGAACATGAAATTTAGGCATTTGGTTGTTTTGTGTTTTTATTATGGTAGAAACTTGATGATGTTTATAAGTTGGTGAAGTTGA
>NW_005244827.1:0-254 GCF_000412655.1 Myotis brandtii
CTGTGCATGGAAAGTTTGCCAAATAGAAATCCGGTCAGGACACATGACCAAGCTGCAGGTGCAACAACTGTTTGGGGTGTATACAGGAAGCAATTAACCAATGTTTCTCTGTCACATCGATGTCTCTCTCTCTCTCTTTCTTCCTCTGTATCCAAAATCAATAAAAACATATTTAAAAAGGAACTGAGTAGTTGGCTTTCAATAATAAGCAAGAACAAATAGAATGGCCCTAACCGGTTTGGCTCAGTGGATAG
>NW_005244828.1:0-254 GCF_000412655.1 Myotis brandtii
AAACATGGGATTTAATATCTATTTTATGTACAGAAGCTTTATTAAAAGGGAATTCTTTATAGGAACTCAGAATCTGGCATCATATTTAACGTTTCCCCATAGGCACTGTCATAACACTGAGAGTTTAGCTTAACCACTGTGCTCAATCACTGAATAGTTTTAATGAATCTAACACTGTCAAAATCATAGAATTCCATGATTTTCCTATCTTGTGGCTAAATTCCAATCTCACAGCCTCAATTAATTCCACAATT
>NW_005244829.1:0-254 GCF_000412655.1 Myotis brandtii
ACAGTGGCTAGCACCAAAGTACCTCCCAGGAAGCCCATAACTGGCATGCAAAAGAGCCTCAGTAAACATAAGAGCAGAATCCAAAGGGAGATCGCAGCAGGCACTAAACTCTGCTGAACTCCACTATGCTTTTTTTCTTTTTCATTACTTTATGTTTTCTTTTTTATTGCTTTGTTTTATTCTTTCTCTTTTTTCATCTCTTATTTTTATCTTTCGTCTTCTTACTCTACTTTTTTGTCTTCCTTCTCTTTTTT
>NW_005244830.1:0-254 GCF_000412655.1 Myotis brandtii
CTAATCGGCCTGCAGCCCCTCCCCCTAGCAAGCCCTGCCCCTGATCGCCACCCCATCTCAATGGGGGGCAGGGCCTGCCGGCCAACCTCCTGCAGCCCCTCCCACCGGCCAGCCATGCCCCAGATGGCCCCTACCACCCTCATTGGCCTGCAGCCCCTCCCCCTTTCCAGCCTTGTCCCTGATCGCCACCCCACCTCAATAGTGGGTAGGGCTAGCTGGCCAACCTCCTGCAGCTCCTTCCCCCGGCCGGCCAC
>NW_005244831.1:0-254 GCF_000412655.1 Myotis brandtii
GTTTGCATTTCCCTAATGGCTAATGATGTCGAACATCTTTTCATTTGCTTCTTCGTCATTGGTATATACTTTTTGGCGAGGTGTTCAAATGTTCAAGTCTTTTGTCCATTCTCTAATTATTATTACTTGAAAAGTTTTTGGAAGATGAAAATGCACTTGAGCGTAAGTTCTTCAGTTTTCTCCCTACATAAAGTGCCACTATATGGCATGATTCCATATGATCTATATGTGCGTGTGCATGTGCGTGTGTGTGT
>NW_005244832.1:0-254 GCF_000412655.1 Myotis brandtii
CTGCTGGGAGCCAGCAGTTTCCGGAAACCTTCAAACAGCTCAGCCACCGCCCTCCACCTCCTGCCCGGCCGGTTCTCAGCCCCACCCCCCCCACAGCAGGCGGCTCTCAGAGGGACTCTGAGGAAAACCCGCCCTCAGCCCTTTGCCTGGCCAGGGCTCCTCTGGGCTCCACGCTGCCTGAGCCACCCCGTCCTCACCCCCCACCTTTTTTGTTTTTAGGAAAGACTTGATTTTATTTTATATTTATTTTTTTT
>NW_005244833.1:0-254 GCF_000412655.1 Myotis brandtii
AAAAAATATAAACACAACAAACCACACTGGTATGGGCCGAGCCTGGGGTGTGACAGGGAGAGGCAGGAAGAGCTGCCTCTAAAACGATGAAAATCAAAGAAACTGAGGCCCGCCAGAGAGAGTCAAAAGAGCCACCAAGTCAAGAATTGGCAGAGAGGCAGAAGGAGCTGAGGGCAGGAAGGAGGAGAGAGAGGATGGGTGGAAGGAGCCCAGCCTTGCCCAAAAGCATTCAGAAGTGACTGGTAGCACATTGC
>NW_005244834.1:0-254 GCF_000412655.1 Myotis brandtii
TTTGATTATATTATCTCTATGTGTGAATTTTTTTTTTGGTTTATTCTAATGACGTTTGTTTTTTAAGTTTCTTGGATTTATAAATTTGTGTTTTTTTTCAAATTTTGAATTTATAAAACTTTGTTCTTTTAATCAAAATATAACACACCCTCAAATGGAAACCTTCCTCAGCCCCGTGCTGGTTTGTTCAACCCTGTACTCAAATATAAAAGAGCTACTTTCTACTTGCATTTTAATATTGTGATAATGGGACT
>NW_005244835.1:0-254 GCF_000412655.1 Myotis brandtii
GTTTCAGGTTTCTTCGGATATATTCCCAGAAGTGGAAATAAGGCAATTTCATTTTTTATTTTTTGAGAACTCCATACTGCTTCCCATAGTAGCTACACCAATCTTCATTCCCATCAACAGTTCAAAAGGGTTTCCTTTTCACCACATCTTCTTCAACACTTATTGTTTGTTGATTTATTGATGATAACTATTCTTACAGGTGATATCTCCTTAAAAATTTAATTTGTATTTCTCTGATGATTAGTGATGTTGAG
>NW_005244836.1:0-254 GCF_000412655.1 Myotis brandtii
ACACACACACACACAATGGTGGGGTATCGGGACATACCGAACAAATTGCTATTATTTGCAAAGTATGGCACGTAAACCTTTCTAACTTCCCTCTACAAAATCCCTCTCAGCTCCCCAGTCCCCCACCACTAAAATGAGAAGAGTGGGCAATGCCGCCTGACCAGGTGCTGGTAGGCTAAACGGGTGTGCTGTTTGTGAAGGCACC
The DNA here is from genome assembly GCF_000412655.1 of Myotis brandtii. Lineage (NCBI taxonomy): Eukaryota > Metazoa > Chordata > Mammalia > Chiroptera > Vespertilionidae > Myotis > Myotis brandtii. Next base: position 206 of record NW_005244836.1, read on the forward strand.
AACCAGGCCTGCGATATTGCCAGAAATGGAAATAGCACCTCCCATCACC
>NW_005244837.1:0-254 GCF_000412655.1 Myotis brandtii
TTACTGCAAAAGCTTCCAAAATAGTCATGTACTAGGCCCAGGCACATGCTGCCAGCTAGGTGTGGTTTAACCACAGCTGTTTAGTCTAGCCACCCTGGGCACACCTGCTGTTGGAGGACAGTCTGAACAGCAACATCCCTGTGCAGGTGGAAAGTGCAAGTGTGAGCACGCTTCACTTCAAAAATCCTCTGCTACTTTTGTACGTTAAAAATAATGTTTTAGCCCGGCCAGCATGGCTCAGTGGTTGAGCATCG
>NW_005244838.1:0-254 GCF_000412655.1 Myotis brandtii
ATGCAGAGCTGGGCTTTTGGCAGCTCCTGGACTGGTATAGTTAAAGTCACAGAGCTCTCTGGATCCCTAAACTCACTGATTGGAAATGGAGAAATAAGAACATTTCATTATAATAGCTACGTACATTTCAGCCAGGCTCATCTGTGTCTAATCATAGCTCTCAAGTTACTCTGGGGCACCTTTGTTTGGTTAGCTGCAGTTTTCAAGGGGAGACTGGCAAGTGTCATTAGCCATCAATGCAAAGGGACTGTGTC
>NW_005244839.1:0-254 GCF_000412655.1 Myotis brandtii
GACGATATATAGGGTACTTGCCCTCAAGGGAGTGTAATAAACCGGTATGACATACAAAGTGCTAATTGCAATAGAATGTGTAATTACTTCTCCAATGCAGAGAATTATTGGATCAAATATCTAATATCTAGTGGGGAGAATAGAAAAAGTCTCCAAGAACAAATGAGAGAGAAGGAGGGAGGTTTTCCAGGCACAGAGAATGCCATAATCAAAGACTTGGAATCATGACAGATTCTAGCATGTTTGGGGAAATC
>NW_005244840.1:0-254 GCF_000412655.1 Myotis brandtii
CTCGCTGGGGCAGGTGCCGAACTCGGCCCCTGTGGCTGCGGGGTGACGGCCGCTTCGTGGAGGTGGCGGTTGGGGTGCCCTCACCTCCCTGGGCTACAGCCGTTCATCCCGGGATGGCCCTACACCCTCCTCCGCCTCTGAGGGGACACGAGGCCACGCGAGCCCCAGGTAGCGTATGCACCCCATGACCCTCGGCAAAGCGCCCGTGTGTGCGGCAGCCTGTCCACGCGGGGCCACAACCTGCCCCCACCTGC
>NW_005244841.1:0-254 GCF_000412655.1 Myotis brandtii
GTTTAAAAAAGGCATGTGGCCCGCCAGCCGCGAGTTTATTGCTCTGGATCACAAGGAAAGTCAGCTTGATTTCCCAAAGAAACCCTCCAGGGTGACTGGTGGATGTCTGCAGCAGAAGCCCCTCCCCATGGTGGGAAATTTGGCACAATATAGGTTCAGCTCCCAAAGGCCAGATACCTGTTTCTTCTTGTCCCTACGTATTAGGAGAGTAGTCTTGACAGCATAAAACTACAGCCTTGTCATGAAGACACAGG
>NW_005244842.1:0-254 GCF_000412655.1 Myotis brandtii
ACAGTCTCAAACGACCCGACACCTTAGACTTCACCCTGATGGTGCTCGGTCACAGCTCAGATGATACTCAAGCCGCGGCATTTGCTGGCGAGCACGGGCCTGCGGGAAAATGGTAAGTGGAGATTCCGGGCCAGGGTAGCCCCACGGGACCCCGAATCCTCCCTCCCTCTCTCAGCACCCCCTCAGCTCCGTTATTAAAACACAATTGCTACCACCTGGGAGAGAAGCCGCGAGGACTCCAGGACCCTCGCTGA
>NW_005244843.1:0-254 GCF_000412655.1 Myotis brandtii
CCGTCTTAGCTCCTTTTCTGGCGGCGCACGCGGAGGAGGTGCGGGAGGACAGACCCGGCGTAAATCTCCCGCCGGCGGGCCATTACCATAAACCTGACAAACGCTAATTTGATGGGTGGCGGTATCTGTCTGCCGCGAGCAGTCTAGACAGGCTATTGAGCCGGGCGGCTGTCTGCTGGGCCGGGCGGCCATCTGGATGCGGCGGGAGCGGATCAAAGCGCATGCTAATGCGCCCCAGTCACACACACACAGGC
>NW_005244844.1:0-254 GCF_000412655.1 Myotis brandtii
AGTGCACAAATTTTTGTGCACCGGGCCCCTAGTAATTTTATAAAAATCAAATGTAAACATTAATCACTGTAAACTTGAAGAGTTTTCTATCTTCTTAACCAAGGATCAGCGATCTCAAAAAAGAACATTTAAGAGTTGCAAAGTGATTTTTACATTTTAAAAAATGCTTAATGAGAGAAATGGTGATATTAATCTAAGTAAAGTTTATAGATATTACCTTTTCTGATTTTTTCTCTTCTGTTTCACTACTGGAT
>NW_005244845.1:0-254 GCF_000412655.1 Myotis brandtii
CCGAGCTCAAAAGGTTCGCCATCACTGGTCTATAAGGCTCCTTCCCTCCCTCCCTCGTTCCCTCCCTCCCCTTTTCCCTTCCAGATCAAATGCGTGCTTGGGAGTCAAGTTGGAGAGGGCTAAGCAAGGCAGTGAATCGGGAGGGGAGGCGTCCCTGCTCGGGCGATGGGTGGGAAGCTGGGTGGGAAGTGGGTGGGAAGTGGACAGGCCGCAGGCGGGAGTGAGCTGGGAAAGTGTTTCCACCCGGAGCTGCT
>NW_005244846.1:0-254 GCF_000412655.1 Myotis brandtii
GTGAGGAATATCGATTCGGGTGGTGTGAAACCTCCCAAGTCCAGGTTCCCAGACACCAGCCAAGGCCAGCTGTGCCTCAGTAGTTTCTAAGGATAAACCTCCTCTTCTGCACAATGTGCAAGGGAATTGATTAGAGGAAACACTACTGATAACTAGTGTTCTAACAGCAATTCTGCTGACTTTGGGACCTCCTGTCATTCCCTGTACCAACAACAGGGATAGTCCGACTACGCTGTTATTCTGTTGAATAGGAA
>NW_005244847.1:0-254 GCF_000412655.1 Myotis brandtii
CTGAGCCACCGCCGGGCCACAGGGCTGCTTTAACCTCCCGCCTCTCAGGGTTGATGCAAGATGCTCTCTCAGCCTCTGAAGCACAATCCCGAGAGTGCAGGAGAGTGACGTGCCCTCAGCACAGCTGAGCACAGCCGCTCCCTTCCCACAGACACCGCCACTCCTGCAGCCCGTACCCACCAACCCGATCCAGCAGGGGAACACCACACCTCAGGGAGGTAGTTACCCATGGGCTCCTCAGGTTCTCAGGCCTC
>NW_005244848.1:0-254 GCF_000412655.1 Myotis brandtii
TATAATATGTACTGATTTTTTTATATATTTACATGAAGACAGTAGTCTTCTGGATATTTTCCACTTAATCTCTTTTTCTTTTTGACTGTCAAAATTAAAACACATCTGGAAATTGAATAAATCTCAAAGGGATTTACTTTAGAGTGAAATAGAATAATCCTATTTTGACAAAAAATATGGGAAAGCATGTTCTTTCATACAAAGCTCATCAGTGTATATCAACATAGACACTTTGGGAGCAAATTGGGCAGAAT
>NW_005244849.1:0-254 GCF_000412655.1 Myotis brandtii
CCCCTCACCTGGCCCAGAGAAGGTTTGGTAGTAGCCCTTTAAGAGAGAATATGCCTGGTGGGGGTTGGGAAGACATTGATAGTTGTAGGCAACACTTTTGCTACCCAATAATATATTCTGAGCCATAAAATGGATTCATAACTGCAAATGGCTTTCAAAGAATAATTTTCTACAGGTGTAAACAGCAGGTTAAAGACCTTTCTATGAGAAAGAGTGGCTGGAAAATCTTAGCCAAACTTACTTTCCCTGGACAG
>NW_005244850.1:0-254 GCF_000412655.1 Myotis brandtii
TGGAATATATATGTTATAAGAGTGTGAGGCATGCAAGCGGTATAATGAATGGTTTGTGTATGTGTGTGTATATATATTTTTTTTCTTGTTGCAAATGCTAAATTACATACTTAAACCATTGTTACTTTGACCTGTTGAATGTTCTCTTAAGTCTCTATTTTAGGATGCTTTTTGTAAAAAAAAAAAAAAGAAAGAAAGAAATCCCAGATCATCCTGAGCTGTGGATATCCTTTCAAAATTGATGTATGGGAAAT
>NW_005244851.1:0-254 GCF_000412655.1 Myotis brandtii
TAAAAGAGTACTTTATTGTTTTAGGTGTTATTTAAAATTTAATACACAAATTTTGTCATACTATTTGTATCCTTTTGTCAACTTGCCTTTTCCACTCAATATTTTGCAACTTGGTACATGTACATCCAGTTAATTAAGAGTTGAAGGCTTCCTTTTGTATGAAAATATTTTATTTATCCACTAGGGGCCTAGTGCATGAAATTCATGCACTCAGGGTGAGGGGGTCCCTCAGCCCAGCCTGCACCCTCTTGCAG
>NW_005244852.1:0-254 GCF_000412655.1 Myotis brandtii
AAACTCATCTCTATCTAAAATCTCCTTTCTCTTTCAAATCTCCTACTTGTTGGGACAGGATAACCTAATACTTAATATAATGCCTCATGCTTAGTTGTTACTTAAGAAAATATAGAATAAATTGGATCACATTTTTTCCTAATGCTGATACTGAAAACTTTCTTTTTATATGCTGTCCTTGCTTCAGAGACTGAATTTGGCTTACAATGTTTACTCAGGACCCTCCTTTTATATTCACTGCATGAATGAATTAT
>NW_005244853.1:0-254 GCF_000412655.1 Myotis brandtii
AACAGCTGCAGGCGCGCCGGCTCATGGCAGTGGCAGCCGGGTCCTCCTCAGGTGCGCGACCTGCCACCATGCGAGGAGCGGGATGCAGCCGCACCGAGCTCTATCTCCTAAAAGGCGCCAGCTGGTACTTTTAAAATCTTTGAATTTGGTGCCCAAATCCGCACAGCCCAATGGGACGCGCCGCTTGCACGCGCGTCCCAATGGGAAGGCGGTGGGCGGGGACGGCCTCACTCAAGTCCAATGGAAGGCCGCCG
>NW_005244854.1:0-254 GCF_000412655.1 Myotis brandtii
GTGTGTGAATATTCTGGTTTCACCACATGATGGTTAATATTTGAGTATTGCAATTTTGCAATCATTCACCAAATATTTATTTAGAGTCTGGGATACATTAGTGAACAAAAGTAACCTAAAACATCTGCCCTATTTAGTATGGGCTAAGATAGTCCATATCATTGTTTCAAATTTACAACCTTTTAATTGCCCAGGAGGATGTACATTTACCTATGTGTTTATTTATAATTTTCATCTTTGTGTGTGTGAATTTC
>NW_005244855.1:0-254 GCF_000412655.1 Myotis brandtii
CTAAGATTAAGAAACCCTGACCTAGAGAATTTACAAATGCTTTGAGTTCTCTTCAATGTTGGCATACTTGGGGGCCTTGTAATTAACTCTTTTAAGAGGGCTTCTATTACTCTAATTAGCCTACCTGGGTCAGTTTTAGGAGATAAAATAATTTTCCATGTGGGTTTAATGAGAATAAAAATGCTGATTTAGCACCCAAGTGGGCAGACTCTAAAGCAGGATGGCGAACCTTTTGAGCTCGGCGTGTCAGCATT
>NW_005244856.1:0-254 GCF_000412655.1 Myotis brandtii
CTGTGCTGCGCGGTCCGCGGGGGTGGGGTGGGGCGGGGGGAGTCTGCGTTCGGGGGCGCGTCTTCCTTCACCTGGGAATAGCGCTAACTCCCGAGATGCCGGGTGATCCAAGCGTTCTAGAGAGTTCTGCGTCTCACAGTGGTGAGCGTCAATGACGTCCAAAGCGGGAGGGACGGAGGTTTCAGAAAATGATCAACCCCGCCGTCCACGCCCGGAAACACACACCTTTGCCCCCTCCCCCGCCCCCGTCCTCC
>NW_005244857.1:0-254 GCF_000412655.1 Myotis brandtii
CTTAGCAGTTTCACTTACTGAAATCAATGAGCATCTTGCCATAGCCCTGCCTCATGTACTGAGGCATAGTAAGGATACAGGATACATTGTAGTTGAGGAATGAATTCTTCTCCTAAAATCAAGAACAAACAGATGAGCAGGTCATACGGGTTTAAAACTAAAGGTGTCAGCAGTCCCACAGATACAAAATAAGGCTGCTTGCAAAGTATCTGGCTAACCAGTCCTGGGAGTGGCTGTCCGGCTCACAGCTGTTA
>NW_005244858.1:0-254 GCF_000412655.1 Myotis brandtii
CTACTTAATCCTACAGTCTTTCTAATAATAGAGTGGTATATTTTTCTTAGCTTTCTTTCCTGGTTATTTAGGCACTAGTAACTTAGCAGGATGAGAAAATGTGGCTCCTACCATTATTTCATTCATTCAGGAAGTTGAGGACCATAGGGGGAAATAGGGACTTTGGATCTTCCTGTTAGAGCTATTCAAACAGGATTCAGCTTTCCTTTTCTTGTCTACCAAAATGTGGCTCTCCTGCCCAGCTCTTGTGAATT
>NW_005244859.1:0-254 GCF_000412655.1 Myotis brandtii
TTGGCTTGGAGGCTGCAGGCAAGAAGAATCTTTTCTGCACTTCCCCATTCACCCTCCCTCTCTCGTTTCCCTTTCTCTTTTCTCATTTCTGACACAGGGACTCCGGCTAAATGACCTTCCAGATCCCTCCCAACATCCCATGTTGATACTCTGCCATCATCCGTTGGGGGCCAGGTGACTCTGTGTTAATTGGGTGCCGGCCACGTCCCAGGCATGTTCTGAGCATTTTACCTGCCCTCACCCTGGAAGCTGCC
>NW_005244860.1:0-254 GCF_000412655.1 Myotis brandtii
TACTAAATAAAAATATGGTATTTATATTTTTAATGTGACAAACTATCCAAATATCTAATGTCTAACTTATCCTACATCTTTAAAATCAGAAAGTGTGAGTCCTCCAATTTTGCTCTTTTTAAAAATTGTTTTGGCTATTCTGAGTCCCTTGCATTTTCATATGAATTTTAGGGTAATTTACCAATTTTTGCCCCCCCCCCCAAAAAAAAGCTAGCTAGGATTTTGATAGAGATTGTGTTGAATCTGTTGACCAA
>NW_005244861.1:0-254 GCF_000412655.1 Myotis brandtii
TCAGCAGCTGGGGCAACGACGCCACCGCTGCCACGTCCATGCGAACCCGGGAGCCGAGGGCGTGTCTGTGGCCGGAGAGACATGGGGGAGCTTTGCCCACAAGACAAGGTCCGGGCTCCATCCTCTAGCAGAGTGGACGGTGAGAGGGGACCTGAGAGGCTTCCTGGGGACCCCACTCGGGGAGCCTCGGGCCGTGGGACTAGCGTGGGCTCTGCAGCCAGCGGCCTGGGTCCAGCTCTGGCCCAGCCGTGCAC
>NW_005244862.1:0-254 GCF_000412655.1 Myotis brandtii
TGGGTCAGACACGGTGCCAGGGGCTCGGGGTTGAAGACCATGGGTTTGGAGGCACCGGGCGAGGGGAAGACACACAAGCAATTGCGCTGCCACAGAAGCACCAAGTGGGGTGCAAACCCGTAAGGCTTCGGAGCCCACATTGAGAGGACACCCCACCCTGCCGGCAGCTACAGGGGCTCCGAGATAGAGATGACGGGGTTGAGACCTGGAGGAGTACTTGCTACAAAGACCAGCGTCCAGAAGCCGTTCCCCGT
>NW_005244863.1:0-254 GCF_000412655.1 Myotis brandtii
GGTCGTGGCATTAGGAAGGTTGAGAATCACTGGTCTATAGGCTTTTTCTCAATCATAGGTTGAGGTGCGTCTTGATTACCCTTCTCAGCTTGCATCTCATTTCAGCTCCCCGAGGGCCACAGAAAGTCTCAGCTAGCCCCTTCTCTCTTTTCATTTACCCAGGAACCTCTCCAGGAGGCCATAGGGAAGGGAGTGGGCCATGAGGTATAAAGAGAGCCAATGAGCCCTAACTGGTTTGGCTCAGTGGATAAAGC